>NW_003302549.1:14614980-14619133 GCF_000004255.2 Arabidopsis lyrata subsp. lyrata | reverse complement strand
TCGATTGTTGTGATCACTCTCTGTGACGGCTCCTCTGAGTGTCCCATCTTGTTATGTTGTGCCTCCTTTGTTTGAGCAACCTATAAATAAGTTGTAGAAACATTTGTCAACCTATAAATAAGTTGTAAAATCCTTTAAAAAATGTTGTAAACATTACAAAAAACTTTTTTCATTAATGCATACCTTATCATTCACATTTGATCGTTGTGAATCACTTTCTTGAGTTCCCTGTGGAGCCCCATCCATGTTTCTCATCTCTTCATGTTGTTTCTCCTTTTTTTGAGAAACCTATAAATAGTTTAAAATAGGTTGTAAATTTTTTATAGAAACTTTTAAATAAGTTGTAAAATCCTTTAAAAACGATGTAAATCTCTTCTAAAGCATACCTTATCATTGACATTCGAGCATTGTGGATCGTTTTCTTCATTAGCATGTGGAACCTCATCCGTGGCTCCCTCTTCTTGAGCAACCTATAAATTTAAAAGACATTTTAAATCACTAAAGATATTCTTTATAAAAACCAATCAGATTCATTTAGTTACATACCTTTTCATCATTCACATTTTCGTGTGAATCTTCATCAGGTGGACTGCATGATTCTTCTCTGGTCTCTGTTTGTTTGTTTTCTTGATTGTTGATTGGTATTTCAACCTCTTCTTCATCATCAGAGACAATTATAAACTCTTCTTCAGTCTTTTTGTTCTGTTGTAACACCAAAAATATATTTAAACATAATCAAATTTGACCATCCTATAGATCAAAGATATATTTAAAAAGATATCGTTTTGTTTCCACTTACAACTCCACTTGACGAAGCTGGGAATTCCTTTTCTTCATCATCCCTGGCATCAGGTTCTTTGATCCCTAAATGTTTCTCCACCACCAACATTCTCTTGTTCAATTCTAAACATGCCTTGTAGATCAATTCTAGTGTTTCACTATCAGACATTGATTTCCTTGGTTTTGTCTGATTTACAGTCTCAGACTTTGGTTGCCTTTGTCTAGGCTGATTCACAGGCTTTTGCGTTTTCCATTCTGCAACCTCAATCCATCCATGAATCCATTGTTGCCTGGTCATCCTATAACCTTGGACTACAAGGTCAAAGACTTCAAACCAGTCCTTGTCTTCTGGATTTGGGGGGAGAACCAAATGAGAATATTGTTCAGGATCGCCAATGATATGTTTAATATCAAACTGCATAAAAAAGAATATGAATTTAAGTTAGAAATGTGAACCACAATTATTTCATAAAGCATTTACTATCTATTTTAAAGGTTTTACAATCTGTATTAAAGCTTGTAAAAACTTTTAAAATGTCTTGTATCATCTTCAGAACGAATCTCTGGCTGTTTCATCATCTCCAGCATAGCTCCCGTCCTCTGTGTTAGGCTCACGAATGGAATCTTCAAATGTACTAGGACCACATGCATCATCTTCTTTGTTATCACCATCGACATCAATTTCACCATCTCTACTTGGACCACATTCATCACCTTCTCTGCTATCACCATCAACACCAATATCACCATCTATATTGGGACAAGCTTTGTCAGACTGCTACAGAATCAAAACAATCATATTCAGTAAACAAAAAACAATATGTAACAAAAAAGTTTGGTTCAAGAGGTGTGTGTGTGAACAGTTAAGAACTTTTTAAAAACTTTGGTTCAAGAGAGTGTTGCCCAGCTATGGATCCTATAATAATAATAATACTTAACGGATCAAAAAAAGTTTGAATACCTTTGTAAGAACTTTTTAAAAAACCTTGTAAATTATTTAAGATGAGTTATAAAAACATTCTGAATACTTGTAAAAAGCTATCCGAATTTTGATTGAAAAGAATTTAATAAAATTATTCACATACCTCTTCTGTTCTGGCACATGTTTCTTCTTGTATATCAGACTGCAGAAAAAAGGATACAGATATCTTAATATATACTATATACACATGTAACTGACAAAAAAAAAAAAAAAAAAATCCCATTTAGTTACCTCTTTTTTTTTGCATCTCTCAGTCTCATCTTTTTCAAAACGGCTTTTAAGAACATACTCTATTACTGCAATCCTCCTGTTGAAGTCTTGAAGTAAATTTAGGATCTTGTCGAGTTTCTGGCTGTCAGACAAGTTGTTATTCATTGATTGTTCCCCTATTTCTTGTAATACAGTAAAAATATCAACAAATCCAGCACTCCAATCAGTTGCTTTGAGTCTGTATCCATTTTGAACAAGACGAACAATTTCTTCGAAGTCTATGTCGTCTTCATGCGAACTAGCAACTAAATAGCTATATTCGTACGGGTTTCCAATCACTGTATTAACCTTGACCTGGCAAAAGAAAAGAACTTGTAAAACCTTTAAAAACTCTTGTAAAAATATGATATATGTTGAACATCAATCTTAAAACTAAGGCAATTAAAAGAGGGGATTCCACACTTACTGAGTTCATGTTTTTGACGACATCGACAACATGAGAAAATCTTGGTGTTTCAGTTGTTTCCCATTTCAAACACAAAGGATACTCAGATCTCGATGTAACACATTCTGTTGCAAACGCTGAGCCCAAAGATGGAACTGCGCTGAAGGCCCATAGTAGTATCGCCATTGCAAATCCCTTTACTTCATATGTGCCTCTTGCCCAAGTATTCTCATTTATCCGTTGGATGCTTGTAGCAAGAACTCTATATGCATGCTTGCCCCACGGTTGAGATGTGTAGATTGCGAATTCTGAAGCATGTACCAGTCTAGACAAAGGGATTTTCTCCAACGAACCTGGTGTAAAGAGAAAGGCTTCTGTCAAAATTACCATACCTAGACTCAGTTTCTCTTCAGCATCCAGCGGATGCAGCTGATTTGGTTCAAACAAACGTTTTTGGAGTTGTTCCAGCGTAAAATGCTCTTTCTGAGTCCAGAAATATGGAGCTTTTGATGGAGCTTTGCCTTTTCGAAGCATTTCACTATCAATCAGGTCACACTGAACACCTGTAAGTGAATACAAATTTGATATTAGAGTTTTATAAAAACTTGTAAAACACATTGTTAAATGTTTTTAAATACATTGTAAAACTTTTAAAACACATTGTAAATTGATTAAAAACTTACAAAACAAAACTAATTTAGATATACCTGTGGTAAGCAAGAATTCTCTCTCTGAGAATCGCATTGGCTGGGAGTCAAATGTGAACCAGAGATTCTTCTCCTTTAAAAGCAACCTTCGCTGCATCAAGAAGTGGAAAATCTTCCCCGAAAAATTAACTCCACTTCTTTTTGCTAGTTCAATAATAGGACCAAGGAAAGAGGCTTTAATTAGATTAAACTGTTCCTCCCCTAGTGCGAGCTCAACTTTTTTGACCAAATGCGTTTCAAAATGTTGAATAACAACAGCTCCAATGTTTGGTTCAAACCCGGGATTATATATACGGGGCGGTAGGTTAAGCACATCCAATGAGTCATTGTTAGACATCTGCGTAAAAACCAAGCATAAAAACCATATCAAGAATGTAAAACATTTAAAACGGTTGTAAAATACAGAAAAGGAATAATTCAGCATTTAAAACCTTTTTAAAACGGTTGTAAATTACAGCAAATGAATAATTCAGCATTAATAACGAACCTTTAAAAAATGTTGTAAAATCCACAGTTAACGATTATAAAATCAAGAAATGGAATAAATCAGAGAGGATATACCCTAAATCAAGCATTAAGAAGCATTTACAAGTTAAGAACGAACCTTTAAAAATGTTGTAAAATCTACAGTTCAAAATCAAGCAGTCAAATCAAGCGTTATCAGTCAATAATGAGATAAAAAAAGCTTCAAGAAGACCAAACTTTCACAGAAACACAGAATCTAAACCACAGAATCAAACCACAGAATCTAACTTCCAAAAGACAAACCTTTCAAAAAAGCTTCTAAAATATAGTGAGGAATCTAACCTGGAATCGATGTAGGACAGATCGAAATAAAACACAGACGGAGACGGAGACGCTGAGAAATCAAAATCGAACAAAAAGATGTTAACGCCGATCGAAATCGAACAGATCAAATCGAAAACGAACAACGAGATTTACCACCGATAGAAAGCGAAATCGAAAGGAGACGCCGATTTGATATGGAATCGAGATAACGGAATCGAGATCGGAAAATCGTCGCCGATC
>NW_003302549.1:14612996-14614582 GCF_000004255.2 Arabidopsis lyrata subsp. lyrata | reverse complement strand
ACAAAATATTTTTTGGCGGGAAAAGTGATCCCGCTATTTTCCCGCCTTACCAGCTTGTTTGGACCGGTAAAAATACCGTGTCAAATTTCCCGGCAAAAAATTTTTCCCGCCTTTGAGGACCGAATTTTGTTTCAAATAAGGGTAAAATGGTCATTAAAAATTAAAAGAGGACAAACTTAAAAATGGACTCTCAAAAGGGGCATTTTTGAAAAAGGGTATTGAAAAAGGGGCATTTTTAACAATTTCTCTTCTTAAAAATATTTAAACATGCTTCTTTTTTTTCTTTTTCTTTTTTGACAGCAAATATTTAAACATGCTTAAATTGCTTTAATCAGCAAAAATTTATAACTAAAATTAAAAAAAAAAAGCCTACAATGAGGTAAATAATCTATATTATTAATTGGGAATCACTAGATATTAAACAACCTTATGAAAGGTAAAATATTACATAAGATGCCATTGGTTTTTAGTGTTTTTAAATAAATTCATTAAGGATACAATAGTAATCACAAAGTTAATATATTTAAATAAAAAATAGTAAAATTCTTTTAAATAATTATTAGTTTCCAAAAAATTAAACTCACTTTCTCTCTATTATTAATTATAGACGAAATTTTGAAATTAATTTATAAAAATTATTAACCAATGAGAATTAAAAAAATAAGATTTGATATCCAATTAAGATTTTATCTAAACCAATCCTAATAGACTATTATATATCAAAAATAAAAATAAAAATAATATCATTTTAATTCAAAATTAAAAACACTATCGTTTAAAAAGATTTATCAATAGAGGATTTTAACATTGAATTTGAAATTTTGTAAAAACAATTAAATACAAATAATTTAAGATTCAGTTTTGATAAATATTTTTACAAATTTTGAAATATAAAAACGAAATTCACAATTTCTAAAAAACCATATTAAATATTAACAAATATTTATTTTTACTATGAAATAAACTCAAATAATAGTAAATTTAAAGTAGTTATTATTATGGCCTTCGTTTAGAGCAAGTTTCAAAAATATCTAAACAATAGATTGTACATATTAATTTTGAAATATTTTGTGTTTTATTTTTTCCTTTTCAACGGATCTTCCTTAAATAAATCCCTAATACAGTATCCTCTATAAATTAATATTGTTGGGACCATGATATTTTATTAATTTATAGTGATATTAATCTATCTATAAATTAATATTTATTAATTTATAGTGTAAATTAATATTTATTAATTTATAAAGAGATATGTTTTAATTCTTAAGATTTTAAGAAATGAATTTATAAATTTTGTAGTTTTGGACTTGAAATTTTAATAGTTTGAAAACTTTTTCGAAAATAAATTAGACAATAAGATTACAAAGACTATAGATGAATTTATTTATACAAACGATATACGTAAATTCAAATTTATGATTAATGACCTCAATTGTCGTATTTTAACAGCTATAAGACTATCATAATGAAAATGATGCATATTCAAAAATTAAAAACTTACAGAAAATCTTGACTATTTTATGATACAGTTATAGAGATACTACACCACTATAATTTAAAGGGAAATTGTTAAAAATACCCCTTTT
>NW_003302549.1:14532175-14612426 GCF_000004255.2 Arabidopsis lyrata subsp. lyrata | reverse complement strand
GGATTTTTAGATTTTTCAAGGTTTTATAAGATATTTTAAAGGTTTTTAAAGGTATTTAAAATGCATTTATAAGGTATTTATAAAGTATTTATAAGATTTTAGATACATAGAAATGTAATTTGTGTATGTTTTAATAATATTACATACATATTTGGGTAAATCTTATATTTTTAAGAGCATTTTTTATAAGATTTTTAAAAATGGGTATTTTTGAAAAGTGGCATTGAAAAGGTGGCATTTTTGCAAAAGCCCCTAATTTAAAACCACAATAGACCAGTTGTTTTATTCAATAAAAGTTAGACATATGTTCTAACGAAAATTCAATTTAATAAAAAAAAACTAAAAGCATACCTTAGTATATATATATATATATATATAAATTTACATGATTATTAATTTAGGATATTAATGAGACCATATATTTACATAGAGATTCTAAAAAAATTATTATCTTATTATCTTATCAAATTTTGTTAAATTTTACATTGGCCCGACTTGGGACCAGATAATTTAATTAATTTATAATGTTTATTAATTTATCGAGTATTAATTTATAGAGGTTTGACTGTATATTGCACACAGTTTTCAAAATTATGTAAACTAATTATATATTTTGTATTCAACACAAATTATGCAGCAATAGCAGATCCCTTTTATAGATGTATCTCAAATTTTTATTTTTAGTCCAAAAATCAAATTAATTATGATTAAACAATGAAAAGAAGAATATGCAAAATTTAGCTAAGGAAAGAAACATTAATAAATTTGTTAAAATATTTGTAACTTTAACATCATACATATTAATCCATTAAACTCACAGTATGTATTGTATGATATTTAAAAGTAAGCAAACAAGAATTTGGAACATGGATTTAATGGAATGAAATGAGAATAGGAATTACGAGACGGGATGACAGGGGAACATAAATTAAAAATCAAACTAAATACTCAACTGGTATGAGTTCGTGTTATGAGCACTATATAAAATAAATTTGTTTACACACATAACCCAATACGTACATTTTCAGTTACACATATAGTCTAATTATGATAGATACAAGACCGTAATATTTTTATTTTACCTATACGAGACGGGTTATGGGACGAAGAATTTATGACAGATACATGACGGGATAAGTTTCTTGTTCCAAAATAGTTACGCCTAGCTAATATACATGAAATAATCCAAACTAAAACCGAATATATATCCTATTTAACATATGTAATCAAACTATTAAAAATGTTTTGATTAGTTTAGAAAACAAAAACGTAACATCACTTAAGTTTTGCAACTAAATAATATCTTAATTTTATCTTAAATACAATTTCGCACGTACGTGTAGGTCCGAATCTTAAAATATAACTATGCACTAACGCAACTGAATTTCGTTCATTAATCTAACTTTATAGTATATATATTATTACGAAGTTCACTAACACAATAAAATATTTTATGTTTTTAAAATCTATATAACAATTTATAAAAAAAATATCTTTGTATGTACGTGTGGATTTAGATCTAATACACTAAGATATATATCATAAAAACAACAAAATAATATATATTATATGAAAAATTTTAAGAAATGTTTTTAAAATATGAAACCCCGCACGTACGTGCGGGTCATGATCTAGTTTTCTTTAAAAGCTTTAAAGTATCAATTTTTGTAGGCTTTTTTTTAAACGAAAATTTTTTATATTAAGAAAACTAGATTTAGTTTTATTTTAGGTGAGGAAAAAATCTTCTCTAGGCCATTTAAACAAAAAATTATATTTTTAAATACTAATGTAATATATTAAAAAAATTGAGAATAAAAATTACTTAACAGAACAGAAAATAAATTAAAAAGTCGAACTACATTTATCTTTTTTTTTTTTGAAAAGTGAGCACGTTAAATACTACATATAAATTTATATTAAGAAAACTAGATTTAGTTTTATTTTAGGTGAGGAAAATATCTTCTCTAGACCATTTAAACAAAAAATTATACTTTTAAATATTAATAGGGAAATTGTTAAAATATCTCTTTTGGTGTGCCCCTTTTAGATGTCCATTTTCAAAAATGCCCCTTTTTAAATCTGATTTTATAAAGTTTTATTAGGTTTATAAGGTACTTATGGATTGTAACTACTACTTGAAGACTCGATCCAAGTATTTATAAGGTTTTATAAGGTGTTTTTAAAGGTTATACAAGTTATTTAAAAGGATTTTTAAGGTTTTTCAAAGGTTTTACAAGATATTTTAAAGGTTTTTAAAGGTATTTAAAATGCATTTATAAGATATTTATAAAGTATTTATAAGATTTTAGATACATAGAAATGTAGTTTGTGTATGTTTTAATAATATTACATACATATTTGGGTAAATCTTATATTTTTAAGAGCATCTTTTATAAGGTTTTTAAAAAGAGGTATTTTTGAAAAGTGGCATTGAAAAAGTGGCATTTTTGCAAAAGTCCCATATTAATATATATTCATATGACCCTCGTAAACAAAAATCATAGCTCCGCCACTAAAGTTGGCACCTCCCGAGCAGCGTAAATGAGTAGTACTGCAACGATGCCAAAGTGACTCTGACTTTGAATGTGGCCAAGATCTACAAATCAAGCTTGTTGTTCTGAAGCTGAAGCTGTTGATGAAGCAACACATTGTCTTTTGCATGCAGAAAGTCTCATCACGTTTGAGATAAAAGTCAGGGTTTCAAGCTTCTTCTCTTGAGTTGTCACATTGAAAGGTTCGACGAATTGCTTAGAAATCAGATGATTGTTGAAGAAGACTTGTGCTGCACCATTCTCAGACTTTAACTTGATCTTCTTGTCTCAGTTTTCGAAAGCATAGTAGACCTTCAAGTCGAGGTCGAGGTTGAAGGAACTGAGCTCTGCATTATGGATGCTGAAGTCCGGGAACTTGGGTCTTATCACCAGGATTGCAACCATCACGAAGATGAGGAGAATGGCAGCGACGAAGACAAGCCCTGCCAATAACCAAACCCATGACATCTTCCTTGGCTCCACCGGAATCAATGAAGTCTAGGAGAAGGTGTCAAATTCTAAATGTGAAAGAAATGAGAAAAAAAAATCACTAGTTAAACGAATCTCTTACTTTTCTCTTACAAATTATTTTTACAATCCTAATTCATTAGGATTATTAATTACAAATGCAAAATTTTTACAGAAAATGACAATAGAATAATTAGTGATGGCTTAGAAAAATATAGACAAAAATGAGCAAAAAATAAGCAAAATATAAGCAAAACATAATAATATAGTCAAAATAACAAAGAAATGACAAATATATAAATTATATGTTGAAATTTATGACATTAACTTAAATAGATATTTATTGTCATTAATTTAGTTGTTTTACTACTTTAATTTATTCATTTTACTAAACTGATTTTGGTTATTATTAACTTAAATTTCTACTAATAACACCGAGGAATAGAACCGCTGAAGTTGTTGTTGGATAAAACAAGTATTTGAAGATTATCCAGTTCGCAAATTGTCCAAGGAATATTTCCCGAAAACTGATTATCGGAGCTGTAAAAGTCCAACGTAGAGCGTGGTAACAAAGGAAACGGATTCTGGAAAGTGTTTGAACTTATGTCAAGCATAAATAGTCCTCCACCTCTTTGAATAACATCCGCAGGTCCTTCAAAGCCATTGAAAGAATTCTGAGAAATGTTAACATACCTCAACTTTGGTAGTCTCCATAACCATTTTGGTACTTTGCCTTCAATTTGATTGGCAGAGATATCTAAGTCATCCAAACTGGTTTGGTTTTGTAGAAACTTGGGAAATTCAGAAATATTGCACGATGATAAAATCAAAGTCTCTATAGGTGAGAGAAGATGGAGAGTTGGATTGATCTTCAAATTAATAGTTTGATTAAAATGAAAATCAACAAGAATTGGTGATTTAATCACAAACTATTATTAACTGAACTAATTTAAAATTGTCATGAAATGTTTTCACTTATTCATCTCCGTAATCAGACTACTGATAAGGTCAACATAGGTTATATATTAAGTCTATCAAAGACTTAATGCATTAATCTATTTCTTAAAAATATTTAAACACGCTTACATTGCTTTAATCACCAAAATTTATAATTAAAATAAAAAATTGCAAAATTGATAATTTAAAACGTTCTAAGAAAAGTTGGTATTTATTTTTTCAACGAAATTTGAAAGTTTGCGAATTTATAACATTTTTTGAACTTATTTTCGGAATTAAATTTCTGAAATTTCTCAGTCACAAAACGACGACTACTCTCCTTTAAACTAAAATTACATAAATACCCCTCAAAATCCACAGATCACTACTATTCAACTGTTTCGTCTACCTTCTCCTTTCCCTCTTCCCAACCTACACATTACCATTCCCATATTAAAATCCACAAATCTCAAATCCCCAAAAACCCAAACCCTAAAATCGAAAACAATGAAATGTTACAAAAGCTCATCAATTCTCTCAACCAATCACCACCCATTCTTCTACAAACAACAACCAATCTCATCCCTTCAACCATCTTCCTTCCCATCAACTCTCTCTTACCCGACCCGAACCCGCTTCTCCTCCACCCGAATCCAATCTCGACTAACCCACGACGATCCAGTTAAACAATCGAAAGACTTATCCTTCTACGATCTTCTCGGCGTCACCGAATCAGTCACACTCCCAGAAATCAAACAAGCTTATAAACAACTTGCTCGTAAATATCACCCCGATGTTTCTCCTCCGGATCGTGTCGAAGAATACACAGATCGGTTTATTCGAGTTCAAGAAGCTTACGAAACTCTCTCCGATCCTCGCCGGAGAGTTTTATATGATCGTGATTTGTCTATGGGGTTTTCGTTTTCTTTCTCCGGTAAACGCCGGAACCGTTACGATGAGGTAATTAATTACTAATTAAAAAAATGAATTTTATTAGTCTCACTCAATTTTTGTGATGAACAAAATTTTTGAAGTTATTATGGTTTAGAAAATTTAAGAGTTATGCAATAATTTTAGTTTATGTGTTATTTGATAAATTTATCCAAGTGATGTTGATGTTCTTGATTTGGATATTTTTTTGGTTCATATGTGGACAAATCACAAATAGTGTGTGGTATTATCCTCAAAAATTCTATTTTTATTCTTTTATTTCGAATTTCAAGATTTACTCGGTAGATTCAAGAACCTTTTATGTGTATCCTTGTCGACAGAATTGACCTTATCTTTATTATGGTCCAATAAATTGACTCATGTGTCAATTATTAAGGTGACAAATTAAAGAATGGACTAGTAGTGGAATAGAGAATAATGTTGAGAAAAATGAACTCATTGGTCCTTTATTTGGTACAATCATTCATGGGTCCCTAATGTTGAATATGCAAGTATTTATAATTTGGGTTTTGGTGATTGTTGTGAAAGCAGGAAGTGGTGGAAGAGAAGAGTGAGTGGAAGGCAAAATGGCAAACTCAGCTCTCAGGGCTAAGGAGAAGAAGCAATCAGAAAGACAATAACTCAATGTCTTGGGCTGCTAGAATGCGCCGTCAACAACAAGATTCCTCTTAACACACAACATCATGTCTTTAGCCTCCTTACGTATAGTCTTTTAATTGTTTGTGTGTAATATAGAAAGCATAGCATCAATACCAAGAAACTTTGTATATATGTATACACTTTTCTCTGTGCCTTTACCAATCGGCAAGCACATTAAATAGATAAATACCCTAATTATAAGCTTCTTTTGGTTGTGCCTTTTAAGTTTTACGTTTTGAGTGGAGAACAGATTTCAAGCTGTGGCAGCAACATTTCTAATGGTCATTGATTGTATTGTAAACACTCTATTTTCATACGTTTCATAACCGCTTGTTTCATCTATTCACATTTTCACCACTCATTTCATCCGTCCGTTTCAACAAACTATGCCATCCGTCCGTCCACTCCACCCGTAACCAACGAGGTCTCTGAACATTCGATAGCCTTAATTCATGTAAAGATGTTTGCTTCCAAGTTCCAACTACTTCTTCTAATCACTTTCTCCGACCACTTCTTTTATAATTCCTAAGACCGTCTCCAATGTATTTTCCTATTTTTGCCTTTAAAATAGAGGAACTCTATAATAGATGTGAGTTTTATTTCAATGTAATCTTCTAAAAAAAAATAACTTTATTATATAAAAAAAAATAGAGATCCTCTATATATAGAGCAAAAAATAAAAATCTATTTTGGAGTGGATTTTACTCTATAACAGAATATAAAGGTAAAAATAGAGGTAGGTTGGAGATCGTTTTACTCGTACTGTTACTGATCAAACCCACTATTACAAATACAAAAACAAATACATTGCTCTAGTTACTTTAAATAAATTATTTAATTTTACAACAACGTTACAAATTACAATCCAACAGAACACAGAGATAAATAAAATCACCAGAAACTTTACTGTTTTTTTAAAAAAGATAACAAACACTCACTCATCATCACTTCACTGATTACCACTTATAAGCCATTTGATATTTCTCTTCTCACGGCGCGATCAATTCAAACCAAACTTCTTAAATTCCAACTTTACCCTCTCAATCTCCTCCTCCGGCAACGTCACCGTCACCATCCTCTCCTCTGATTTCGCCGCCGCGTAAACAACCACCAATCCCTCCTCCCCTATCCCTTCAACATTACAATAAACCGACTCCGGCGACTTCCCCATCACTTTCGCCTCATACAAATCCTCACCACTCAGATCCAAAAACGTCAATTTCGCTCCATAAACAACAAAATCCAAATTCCCATAACAACTCTCTCCGATCTCCTCAATTCCACTTCTCTCATCCTTCGCTTCCCCCATAGCTTTCACCAATTCCTCCACCGTCGCATCCGCCACCGGAAAATCAACTTGAACTGAGCTTATCACCTGACTGTTTCGAATCGCGTTAGGTTTCAGATCGTTCGGATCCTTTTTGATGATCGTAACGGTCACAGGCTTTGGCTCTTCCCTAACCTTAGCTATGCATTTCCATATGATCCCGGCGGTAATCTCGAACACCGGAATCGGATCAGCTCCCTTCGCCGGAAAATGTGGTTGTATCTGATCGGCGACGACGATTTTGAAACAGTAATTCGCCATTTTCTTGTCGTTTGGAGTGACCCAGAGATCTCCAACCGGGTTGACCCGTTTAATTGAATCCGGGTCTTTAACCGTCGGGTTTGGACTTTGGAACCTTCTGTCTCCCTTAGAGAGTGTTGGGACATGAATCTTTTCGCCGGTAATGAGCTTAGCCCATAAGTTGAAGGCATAGAATAGAGAGAATGAGTCTCCTATTATATTGGCCCAGCTTAGGCCCAAACCTAATCCTCCGCATTTAAACCGGATCATCTGCGGAAATCAAACCGATATAAAATTCAGTTTCAAACAGATTTTGCAAACCAACATAAATCAGTTTCAAACCCATTCATTATAAGATGCAATCCGAGAACCAATTCCAAATTTTGGATATTTGAAAAGTTTTGAAAAATTTTCAGAGTACGTAGTTGAAATTGATCCAAATCGCCTAAATATATTAAAAATATATCTTTTTAACTTTTTTTTTTTTGAATAACAATGAAGTTTTGGGCTCAGACCGAAGACCAAACATCAAAACATTTTTTTATAACATTTTTGGATCGACAAGGTACGATCTACAGTCAATCCAGACTACGTGGGGTAACGAGACTGAATGGAATCAAACCCCGGTAAGAATGGTGGAGTCAAATGAACTTAACCACTTGACTAAAAACGCATCCCTACATCCAAATATTTAATATAGTTACTTTCTAAGTATCACTCGAACCAACGACCGTTTGAGATACTTTATAAGTTCGTTAATGTATTGACACTTTATTTTTTTAACTTTCACATTTTTATATATCTATTTTCTTGTATTTTTGGATCCACACATTTGGAAGTCACTGATCCATTTGGATCTAGATATTTGAAAGTCGGGTCCAACAAATCCGTTCCAATCTAGTTCACAATACAACTTTGAAAAGTCCGAATGTTTTATTAAATTTGGTACACCTACCTACACAGTGGCAGTGTGTTTTTCATGCAAGTTAATGGTACGAACAGGATCTTTCGTGTATTAAATTCTGTTGTGACAGTTCATGCATTAAATGTTTTAATATGTTCTTTGTCTTTCTTGATTAGGGCATATGGTTCGAAAGACTAGTGAAACCCAATATAGATTTCTAACCTAGATTAGGGAATAATTGCCTTTTTCTAACTCTATAAATCAGACCCCATCAACATGGTTTGTCATTTTTTCTTCTTCTTTCTGCTAAATGTTACAAGTGTCTATAGATGGAAATAATATACTCCTAGTGTTTTCTATACTTTTTTCTTTTCTTTTTCACACTTTTTTTTATTGATGTTATTAGCAAAGATAAATTGTGAGGAAAAATCAGTCCATCTCAATAAAAACACAAATTTTTGAAAAGTATACACATATTTTCTGTCAACTGGAGAACTTAAAGATTGAATAAATACTTGTTTTGGTAAAGGGTTCAAGATTGAATAACGCAAATACCATATCATGTTATATAGCCATTTTTAGACCTTTGGTATAGTTAAATATATATGTCTCAATCAATACTAAATGTGTGTATTATTTAGATAGAGAGAGAGAGCAATGCATGTGTGAACTAAAGGAATATACAAACTAAAGAAGAGAAAATTTTTGTAGTCAGATGATACCTGAACATAGATCAAAGGTGAGAACGTCAACTCCGGTCCAATTGGTTGATGGTAAATCAGAAACTCATCAACTGACCGGTCCGGTTTACTGAGCCACTCTTCCACCGTGAGATTGCATTGACCTTCCACGAAACGCGTGCCACAGTCGTTGCACTTGATGTACGGACGGCCCGAGTCTTTCCTTGAGAACCTGCCTGTGGTCCAAGCGATCTGGTCGAACAACATGAACATGGCCTCCTTCAGGTGTCTCACGGTTAAGTCACGTGCTGTCTCGGCTGAGTAAATGTAAGCCGCCTTGAGGTAGTGGAGCTTCATGGCTAGGTCTAAACCGGTTGGTTCGTGGGTCGTACCGGTCTCTGTCGGCCGGATCGCACCCACGGTCGATAACCGGATGCTATGAACCGGACCTTGTCCCTGTCCCCATTCTAGAGATCGACCCATGATGACTAAGTGGAGTTGGACTGATACTACGTGATCTTTGAAGTTAACAAGTCGATCGATGTATGTAACACTTCAACAAAGAAAAAAAAAAAAGCAAATTTGTTAACATAAATTATATGAAAATTTGCCTTTGTTTGGACATTTATCTCTCTCTCTTCTTTGTAATATAATCTTTCTAGGTGATGAATGTAATGTGATGAGGCTCTTGTGTTAAATAGAGAAGAATGATGGTGTTAATTAACTTGTTAATGACACGAGTAGGTGTGAAACTGTTTAATTAATAGCCTTTCTTTTTTCCCGATAAGGTCCATGACCAAAGGATCCAATTCATCGTTTATATACTTTTAATATTTATCAACTACTTCTTTTATGTCTATTTCTGCATTTAAAATAAAATTGCAATACCAAAATAAATCGACAAAAATAATACAAACCAACAATCTATTATATATGTATATATAATTTACGTAAATTATACATTATTTAGTTTTCTGATGGTTGATATACTGTATATACTTATTTATCTCGTGATTAACTTATACATATATTTTAGATTTGTTTTTGTTTTAAAACCATATACGTAGATATGATGATGCTGATGATGATGTCGTGTTAGTCGGTGATAGGAACGATTATCTTCCACTAAATTAATGGTAACTATTTAATATATAAGATTCTGATTTTGGTATTAGGAACAAACTTTAACAAACAAATACTCCACCAACAATATCGACATTGAAATGTGGAACAAACATTGACGTGGATGTCAAGTTAAAAGCAAAACGTTGGTTCTACGGGGTAAATAATTGTAAATTTCTCAAAGAAGAAAACTCTTGTTCTAGTTTCGATATACGGTGATAGAGAATATATTGATTTACCCTGTTTTGAGGAGACTACGAACCGGTCGCCCAAAACATTTTGGTGTATTTAAAAAAAAAATACTAAAACCAAGAATGAGCTGAAGTAAACTAATCATGCAGCCTGAAAAAACCATGTTAGAATTCGAACATCGATGTTCAATGCTTACTCGAACCCAGGTGACAGAAACTTTTCTCTTTTACTACTAGTGTAAGCCTCAGGACAACTTGGTTTAAACTGAACTAATTGTGAATTTTTTTTTATAATATCAATACCATCTATTAACGCGGGTGGGTGATACATTAATGACATTAACAAAAGCCACTAGAATGATTACATATCCTAATCAACTTTTATTTCACTTTTTATATATATAATCAAAATATAGTGTATGCTGGTTAGATGAGGAAAAAGCTATAGTTACGTTAAAAAATGGACTCATATTCCTTCAAAAAAAAAAAAAACAAAGATTCATCTTCTGTTATGCTTTATTAGTAAAACCAATTTATCTAATAATTTATCAAAGTTTAGTTATATATATAGAGAAAAGCAAAACTAAATCTTCTTACAGTTTTAAGATGAATCAAAAGGCATGAGGCCTAGCCAATTAAATCAGATGGCGAAAAAAAAAAAAAGCCAATTAAATCAGATTTTAGGATTTTCTGTTACAATGTTTGGGTTAACTTATATATATATATTAACTACTAGTCATTTAATCTTATGTTAGTTTAGCTAACTATTTTGCTCAATATACATCAACTATTCCATTATGTTCTAGTGGTCCAGAATTCATTTTGTGGATCTAGCTAGTTCAGAGTTCAAGTGAATTATTATTCCCCTACACTTACAAATTTCAATCATGGATGAGTGTAGGGTATTTTTTTAACAAGATCCGAATTAAACAAAGTTTGCATGACAGCTCGGCCAAACATGCCAGAAACATACACGAAAACAGACGACGGCAGATACTTTCTCAAATAAAATTAACTCCAAAAAAAGGCTACGTGTAAGCAACATGTGACTTCGTTCTCAAGTCATTAACTACACTTTGAGCTATATTAAAAAGCTCTATTGCTAGTAGCAGGGCCGGCCCAGACCTAAAGCCCAGCAAGCAGATGCTTTAGGCATCAAATTCTATATGTATTTTAAAGGGCATCAAAATTACAAAAGTGTCTTGTAGTCTAGTGGTATTTAGGTCACTTAAGGATAGATTGTTGAGGGTTCGATTCCTGGCAACTGTAAATTTTAATTTTTTTTATTTTTAGTTGTTGTAAATGGGCATCAAATTTTGTTGGGCTTTAGGCATCATGAATCTTTGGGCCGGCCCTGGCTAGTAGATGGATAATCAATTGTTCAGTAAGCTAACTAATTAAGGTTTAGAACGATTATTATATTTTACAGTTTATATGGAAAAATATCTGGATTTTTTATCATATAGTACTACCGGAAATTAATGTAGGTTTACCCAATTATTAAAGAAATATTTTCGGAGGTTAGGCTAAATTTTGTTAAACAGTCGACGTTTGTAATCATTTCATTTGTTTCTACTTCTAGTAACAAGAGTGATAGCTTTAGATAATTTCATGCACGGGAATAGTTGGTTGACTGATAATCGCATTTAATGCATTTTCTATTAAGCAGATTTAAAATTTTGTAAATATAGGAACCCTTCATAACTTCTTGCAACTTTATTTATCCAAGAAAAACAGTTGATGGTCTACTTTTCTTTTACTTGGCAGTTGGCAAATATTGTTTCTTTAATCATAATTTTGATAAAAAAATTTTATAAACCTTCTTTTTTTTTTGGACGAAGAAATTTCTATAAATCATTTTTCGTTTATAACTATAAAATTACGAGAGGAAAAGGTTGAAAGTACTTTTATTGATCTACTTATGAATGTACTGTCTTATTAAGTAGATCTATGCCAGATTAACGTTATAAATTAGTAACCTTTACGATAAGGTTTTTCTTTTTTTTGAAAGAGGGTTTAGCTTTTATTATAAGGTATTAAGGCTTGGTCTATGCATTTAACAGTGAAATTAATGAAGGTTATTAGTTGTATCTTGCGTGAAATGTGGTTGAACGAAATAAAAGACTGAAAATTTGGCAATATAATTACTTAGTTCACATATGCAGTCGAGCATTTGTCTCTTGAGCACTAGTTTCTATCATTTATTCTTTTTTTTTCTCCCTTATTTAGTTGTATCATCATGTCTATTAATTAAAACTCTAAAAACTGGCCACCGTAATTGACAGCAAATAAGGCAACCAAACAATAGACGCCAATCAAAGCCTATTTTCAAAGAAAGTGTAATTTTGAAACCCGAAAAGATAGTTTAAAGAAAAAAAATAGACCTATAAATAAAACTTACTTTGAACGAAAACAATATGATCGATGATATACGTTTGAATTGTTTTCTATTTGAATTAGATAACTCCTAGTTCTTGTAAGAACATGTTTCAGCTTGTTTTATCTTAACCCAAAATGGTAAAGATGTCTTAGGCTGCAAGTAATGTTGAAGCTTATCCAACAATGAGATTGAGTATGAATATCTTTGAAGAGTTCTTTAGTCGGCAAATTCCAAGCCTTTATATATGTTTTTGGAAAATATTCTTCCTCTCATACTAATTTTCCGGTATAATGGTGATTTGGGGATTCCGAACTCATGAAAACTTAGCACACAGAATTTGAGACACTTGCAAGAATTGAGGGGATAAGTTAGAGACTCTCCATGAAAGACAAATGCATATGTGTCCATGAGGGAAACTTGCTCTAGATCTTGTCAATTACTGGTGCATACTCCAAAGAAACCATGGAATCATTGGTGAAAGGTGTTGGTGCAGGAATTAGCACCTCCGACAATACCGGCTTAAACCGGACGAATTACGAATAAATCTGAGAATTCAGTTAAACCAGAGAATCCCGGTTAGGTCTGTTAATGGGTCAGAGAAAGGAGGTCGCCTGGCGAGCTCGACTCGAAGAAAGGAGATCGCCTAAACCGACTTTTTCGTTCAAGAACAGGAAGATTTTCCTTACAAGAAAAAGAGAATCGCGAAAAGAAAGGAAAAGCAGAAGATAAGGCCTTGAAGATTTGGAAGATTAACATATCTCTAAACCGCCTTAATTATGTATAAATAGAGGGGTTTGTCCTCTATTCAAGGATCCGCAATTTTACACAAAAACCCTAGTTTTTCCAATTGTTTTTGAGCTAAACTCTAACGTTGTTTCTAAGAAATCAAATTCACCCCTTTTATTTCGAGTCTTTGATCACAAATAGCAAGAGAGTTAATTGAATTTGTTTTTCCCCTTTAAAAAAAATTCATTGTGTGATTTTCTGAATTAACAAAAGGTAATCCAAGATATCAAATAAGAAAAGATGCAACAGAGATCTTTCAACATCCCAGAAAGTTCTAATTATTTTCTATGTAAATATATTTGGCTAAATACGCATTTAATGATGGGATGGTTGAAGATCCAAATCTCATGGCATAAATTCGTAGAAGTTCTGGATTCAATTCAATTTGGACTTTTGGACCTTCGCATAAGTGCTTTATCTGAAGTGAGCTTGCTCCTCTGGGTTTACTTACCTTCAGATTAGTTGTCGGGCTTGACTCAGAAACTGGTACTAAAGAATATATGTTAACATAACAAAACAACCATTTACATCACCATTGGTAAAGTATGTGGTTTCAATGCAAGAATTCAAATGTTATAGTCATTTCAACATATTATATTATCCTAGTTCAGTAAAAAAAAAAAAAAAAAAAAACTAAAATCTTAAGTAGTATTTTTTTCATAATCTATAACCTTACATTGTTGTTGGTCTCTCTACTAATTCATCTTCGATAGACTATCCACAGCAAAAAAAAAAAAGTAGTTCATCTTAAACATTTTAATATGCTTTGCAGCCATTTTAAAATTTGTTTATATCCATCAAAATCAATATTTTCATTGTACAAAATGAAAAAGAGCTTGATAATATCAATACTACTGAAAACGGACACTTAACAATTCATGAAAAAAAAATCACAATAATGATTTATTACTATAATTAATTTTTTTTTTCTGAAATAAAATCTCAGATTTAATCCATGAACAAATATCAAAAACCAAATGTTAAAATTTCAAAAATAGAAATGATTGGTCTTTCACTCTCTTTCATGAAAATACCATTTTAGATTCTCCCAAACAAATTAAACCAAAGATATTACCAAACTAAGCCAGAAATAAACCAGCTATAAACTCACTAATAAATACCTTAGAGCATGATTATAGATACTCTCTTAGAAATAGATCTTAGCAATATTTAAATAATTTATTTGTAAAAGTGATTGTTAAGAGATAATATTTTTGAGTTAAGATTTTTGTGTGATTAATGGTAGGCTCTTAACATGTGGTTCTTAGAGAAAAAATATTAAAATAAAATTTATAATTATAGAAAATTTAATAATTGTTGCAAATTAAATTTACAATTATAGAAAATTTAATAATTGTTGCAAATTAAATTTATAATTATAGAAAATTTATAATTGTTCATGATGTATATGTTACACCTAGAATAGTTTTTGTCATGCGAGACGAGAAAAAGAAGACACAAATATGAAACAAAATCAACTCATTGACCAAATTATATCACAATACAAAAGGATATTACCACAACTTTAGATTACAAAATGAGAATTGCAGGTAAGAAAAGGATCAAGCCTACTCTGCTTAAGTCGCCTTTCGATTGACTTTCAAGTATGGTAGAGCTCCGATCACATTGTCATAGTCGCTCCGGTTCACTTCGGTCTGCATTATAGAAGCAGAATACAAAGCTAAACATGTAAGAAAGAAGAGGGAAAAGAACAGAGTAGTGAAGTTGCTAATGAACATAGCCAAAACAAGTAATAACTTGAACTTGTGATCATCGTATTGATGCCATAAGTTTTTACTTTCCTGTTTTTACTAGTTAATGATAATAGATGTCTCCCTAAATCACATTTCTAAGTGAACCGTGCATTTACTACCAATTCCATTCAACAAAGACATTACACCAATCAAGAAAAGCAAAAATCTTTGCTTTACCAATTAAAACCTTCTAAAGCTAACATGAACTTCACAGTTTCAGTAATCTTAAACTTCACTAGATATACTCTTAAGTCTTAACACTATGACACCAATAGACACAAGAATAACCAGTGAACCGATCAACCTGAGAGACATATTCAAACACTTAAAGAACATCATATAATTGAATTCAGATCATTCTGATCTTCTCATTACCAAAACCTGCATCGGATTATCACATCATCAAGCAATAAGACATTGATTCCTTTTCACTTCTTCTTGTCCATTCATCTAATAAACAGAGCAAAACAGAACCAAAGGTTAGAATCTTATTAATCAATTTTCATGACTTTCAAGTCTAAATCAAGATAGAATCTTTAACTAGTGATGCTGATAATACGATTAATCACTCAAAGATTCAACATCAGATTCTACTACGACTAAAATCAACAAAAATCCATCAAGATAATTCAGTTTATCACAAACGATTCAAGACTAACAATCTGTATCATTCATTTCTCGATAAATCTTCTGTTTGATGCCAAATTAGAGGATCAAGCATCGATACACAACAAAAATTTGAGATTAATAACTTACAAAGCAAAATCTTCATTGAATTGGAAATTGCAGGGGAAAAAACTCTTAGAAAGTGAAGAAGGAAAGTGATACTCTGATACGAGCGGTGGCATCTTGACCGGATTGAAGAAGAACAGCGATGTCACGCCTCATTTGCTTCACCACAACTAATCTCTTGTTCCTTAGAAGCTTTATCCGAGCCACATCCATCTTCGCCGCCGTTTTGCTTTTCTCCGATGAAAAAAAACAAGAATTTCATCAGATGCTTAATCTTAGTCAAGCCAAGATCGGAAATTTCTCAGACACAGATCAAAATTAATCATCTGTTTTCGCAGTCGGCAAAGAGAGAGATCAAAATTTTGCCGAATTTGTGAAAAGAGAGAGCCCTCGACAACCACCGTCGCTGGGGATGATGAGGTCACGCGGCAACGACGGCCAGAGGTAAAAACAGAGCCGATTTCTCCGATTTTGGGTCGATTTAACGGAATCGCCTTCGTTTCGATTTCATCGTTGAAATCGCGAGAGAGAGAGAAAGAAGAGAGAGACGGCGAAAAAAAAGAAGAAAACACGATTTCGTTTTTTTTGGGGTTTATATATTTTATGCTTCGATAGCTGATACGCTGACACGTGTCCACCTCTTAACTTTGTTTTTGTTCCTTAGCTAAGGAACGTTTGTTAGACTTAAAGCACATTCCAGATTAAATTATATTGAATTTAATCTTAAGAAAAACCTAAGATTTCTCTAAGAACCCTCCTATAATCATGGTCTTATGCAGTTTCAAAGTTTTTTCTTTTGTGTAGTAAAATTAATGTTTACTAGTCAGTTTGAAATGAGTATTGAAAATAAAGAAATAAATCAAGAAATAATCATATAGAAACTGAAAAGGATGTAACATATAAAGAGGTGCCTCATATATTGAAATTGGTTGCACATTAATCTATAACCGTGAATAACGTTGATATCAAGATAATAACAATCAATCAGGACCACTACACACGGTTTGCTAAGACGAACTTAAGAAGATTGTGAAGTAAGATTGAGACTATTTTTGATTTTTACATGAATATAACGATCCATCATTTTTCCAGAAGCAATTAGCAAAAATGACAATAAATTCATCAGAAATTAGAAAAACAGTATTGATGTGACCACAAACATTTATTAGACGATTTTAACTGTTAATTATAGGATGCACAATTTTGTTTTCTAACATGTTATTTCTATGTGAATACACAATACATAAATTATAGTCCATAATTTTATTTTTTACCATATTATTTATAAATATGGTATTTTGTTTTCTAATCTAGTAGATTTGTTTTTCCATTACCTAAACATCCACAAATTAAAACAGACATCGATATTAAAAATCACAAGTTTTTTTTTTTAAATGACATGTTATAATTACGAATTTGATAAGAAATGAAAAGTAAAATTATTCAAGAATTGATTGTTGTCTCCTCATTGCTATTTTGCTAATTTATGTTGAAGTTATTGTAATTTTACAAAAAAAAATAAAAAATTAAGACACATGTTTGATTTCTTGTGCTTTTGCTATTTTGCATGCTTATGTTTTCGATAGTTTGCGAGTTCTGACTAACAATTTTTTTTTAAAAATTAAGATTGGATTACTATGCACATATATAACCCTCAAAAACAAATATGATATTTTTTGTTCTATTACTAATAAGTAAACTTCAAAATGTCAAGTGTTATATAAAAATTGTTCATGGCTTGTTGTGCAACCACAATACCCATCTGTTTCCTAACAAAAGTTAGAGTGTCCATTTTTCTTTTTTTCTTTGAGCAGATTTCTAAATACACATGTGACATGTATATGCGAGGTCAGCGGAGAATTTAGTTAATTCTATATGTAAACGTTATTACCTAACTCTAAAAACGGTCACCACATCCTTCTTCATGCTATAACCACCTGTAAAATGGGAAAGCGTCAGTTATGCCACAAATTGAGAAAAAATGATCTCGCCTGCCATTCATTAATCTGAATGCCACTCATAATATGAAATTCCTCAATTACTCTTAATGAAATATATCAATATATTTAATTCAAAACAAAGTAAAACAAGAATATATATATAAATTAAAGTGGTCCCACATATAATAAAGTCGGCCTGACACGATAAAATATTAATAAAATTTATGTATTATAATTACAGTTGCACGTACGTTTATCTTCATAGTTGTACTTTGACGATTTTTACGTATTTGTAGTTGTACCTTAATATAAATTTTTATGTTGTAGTTGACCACGAGATTTTCTACTTTTAGTTATCATTTAGAAGGTTTTAGTAATACTATTTTCACGAAATCATGGTTTTTTCCTTTTTGGCATTATAAGAGAAAGACATCTCTTCTTTGCTCCGTTCTGCTTCTCCTCATAAACCCGAGCTCAGCTCGCCCGCCTATCTCGCTGGTCGTCACTTCTTCTGATCAGATTAGAATCAGACATATGATGAATAGTATAACTAAAAAATAATAGGACAACTGGTACAAATGATACAACTGTAACATTTTGTGTAATTTGTAATTATGTTTTATTTTATTTTATTTTCATGAAACAATGAGGATACCAAAAGTATCTTGAAATGTAAAAAAACAAATTTAAATCAATAAAATATAAATTTATAATTTTTTTAATACATATTCTTGTTTTCACATAAAACACTTCTTATATTGTAAGGAAGACTTTGTAAGTGGTCCCTCTCTATAATACAAAAGTTGTGAAAACTATGATTTTGTGCAAATTTTACTATAAAAACCTCATAAATGATAATTAATGGAAAAAAATTATATGACCAACTACAACATAATAATGTATATCTAGGTCCAACTAAAAATACGCAAAAATTATCAAAGTACAACTATGTGGATGAACGTACAACTGTACATATAGGGACAACTATGATTATAACACACAATATTTTATTAATATCCCGCCGCCAAAGATATTAATAAGTTGTGAAAACTATGATTTTGTGCAAATTGTACTATGAAAACCTCATAAATGATAATTAATGGAAAAAAATTATTTGACCAACTACAACATAATAATGTATATCTAGGTCCAACTAAAAATACGCAAAAATTATCAAAGTACAACTATGTCGATGAACGTACAACTGTACATATAGGGACAACTATGATTATAACACACAATATTTTATTAATATCCCGCCGCCAAAGATCCGCTTTACCACACGTGGGATCTCTTTGGATACTTTTCAAAAGTTAAAAAATTTTGAAATTTCTCTTAATTCCTCTATTTTTTTTTTAGTTTTTCGGTGGAGATTTTTAATCCAATTTTATTTTATTTTTGCAATTTTTTTACACACGTAGTTATACTTTAATGTACCAGTTGGACCAAAAATCATTACTTTCTTGTATGTAACCCAGAAACGTAGTTGTACCTAGATATACCAATTGATTCTGGATTATCAAATGCTCCTGAAGCCATTGTTACATAAGGTTCACCGGTTCAGTGTGAGATGCAGACCCAAAAGCATCCTCGGTAGCAGAATGATTGTCTGACATATTGTAATCTTCTCCATGAGAAATCCAAACTGAATAGTTAAGCATGAATCCTCGGTTATATAAGTGGTTCGTCACGGTCATCTCAGGCAACATTTTTCCATTCTCACACTTAATACAAGGACAAAAGATATTTTGATAGCATAACTATAACAAACCAGAGATTTTATGCCGATTTTGATACTTTTATGCTTTCACATCAAGGCATTCTTTAACCTAATCTATGAGCCTATATATACTTCCATCCCTAACCTCTCATATCATCATCAATCACAGCCTAAACACCCCACTATACCCTAAATTCATTCTCAAACAATGGCGCCTACATTTGCTTACTACAGAAGCTCAAATTAAGAACTACACTCTTCAGGAGATAGAGAAAATTATGTTGTTTAATGGAGGAACTATAGAAGATTTTGAACATTTTCCTAAGCCTACAAGAGAGGGTAATGATAATTCAAACCGTCTACTTGTTGATGAGTTGAGATATAACCGTGAGAATCCAACTTGAAAGAAAAACATGCAGAATGGAGAGAGATGCTAACGCCTGAACAGAGAGGTATATACAATTAAATAACTGGGGCAATTTTCAATGATTTAGGAGTTTTTTTTTTTTTTTATGGTTCTGGAGGAACATTAAAAACATTTATTTGGAAGACACTAGCTGCTGCTATTAGATGTAGAGGACATATATGTCTTAATATCGAAAACACTTGTAATCAAGAAATTGAGATTAAGGTAATCAAGAAATAATATAATATTCAACTAAATGTCGAAGAAAACGACATAAATTTATACACAAAAATAGAAATAATACATCTAAATAGGATATAACACACTTAGCCAACAACAAGGTCATCAAACAATTTTGGAAGACACCACCAAAAAGAAAGCAAAAATATAATTATGATACGAGAAAATATCAAACAATCAATGATAAATAGATCAATTTGGATGTCAATGTGGTTACTTTTTTTTTTTTATCAATACCTTGTAATTCCCAAAAGGCACATTCAGTTCTACTCATACCAATCATCTTAAACTGAGAATTTTCAGTACATAAGCCAATGAGTGTTTTTTTGTTTAAAGCTTTTAAAGAACTTGGACATTTCTTTGACATCCCATTAGTTGGACTGATTATAGCACAATCTTGCACAAACCCGGAATAGACGAAACTATTTAAACAATTTATATAGTAGTGATCATTTGTGTGTGAGAAACTAGTTGTTGTTTCTAAATGGAAAATAACTGAAATCTCTGCTAAAATTTCAGAAATGATAAGCTCTTTTATAACGTGAGATTTTCGTAAAAAATATATTTTTTGAAAACTAGTTTTCGTAGTATTGTTTTAAACACTGGTGCGTAAAAACAAATACTCGTTAAGGAACCCAATACATAATTTCTTCTATAAACGTAAAAATAAAATATAATATTCTTTTGTTCCATTGCTAAAAATTCCAAAGTATCAAGTATTGTATAAAGATTGCTCTACCACAATATAATTACCCTTCGTTTTTGAGCAAAAATTAGTGTGATTTTTCTTTAACAGATTTCTAAATAGACGTGTAATAAGCTAGATCGCATATTTGCTGCTCTAAAACAAAAGACAGACACATGTGTTCAATAATGGTTTTACCGAAATGGGGTGTTAAATATATATGGCATTTATATATTTTGACATTATTGAAAATAAAATGTCTATATATGTATTAATTATAATCCATCCGTTTCATAATATAAGACGTTTTAGGTAAAAACACGCCGATTAAAAAGATTTACTTTTTAAAAATTCAACCAATCATAAAAAAGACAGAATAATATAAATAATCATAAAATATTAAAGTAATACATAATTTGTATTGAAACTCGAAAATGACTTATATTGTGAAACAAATTTTTTTATCCAAAACGCTTATATTATAAAATGGAGGGAGTAGCGGAGTAGTTCAATAATCAAATAGCTAAAAAAACTTCAACCACAAAGTTTATGCGAAATAATTATAAATTTTTAAAATACTAACTAGATCCGGATCCGCATTTACTTGCGAGATTTTGTTAACATGATAATTTATATGTATATTATTGATGTCATTTGAGCTTAGAATTTGAGTATACCAAATTAAATTTGTTAGGATTATGAACAAATTATTCATAATTGAGAAATAATATGACTGAAATGAATTTGAAAGTAAACGAACACAATCGATAGATAAAAGAATGAGTTATGTTTAGTTTATATAAAAATTTAGTCGGATATTGGATGGATGAATTATATTGAGCTGGAACTGTCAAGGAATAGGGGCTGAACTGAAAGAGAACTTCTTAAAGGATTTATGGAGAGAGCACAAGCCGGATATCTTATTTTTATTGGAAACAAAAAAATGCCTTTCTTATTTAAAGAAATTCCAAACTTCTTTTGGTTTTAATAATTTGTATTCAGTTGATCCTCGTGGTGCTAGCGGAGGATTAGCTTTATTTTATAGTAATGAAATAAAATTGGAGATTCTTTATGCAAGCAATCGAATTATTGATGTTAAAGCATTTTTTGGGAAACAAATAGTGTTTATGTCGTTCGTTTATGGTGATCCTGTTGCCACAAAACGCGAAATGGTTTGGGATAAAATAACCACTACAAGAAATTAATTTTATTGAGACATAATATTTCGTCACTATGCCAACAAATCCGTAACAATAAAAATACCGTGACGAATTTGTGACTAACTGTAAACGGTTGCAATACATTCGTCACAAATTTTTTTCAGTATCAAAAACGTCACAAACATTGTGACGTTATATTTGGTAACTGTTTTGTCACAAACATCGACGAGAAATAAAAGTAACAAAACTGTCATATTTACCGACTGTAATTAGAGTCTTAAAACCGTCATATGTCGTGACTATCAAAACGTCACAGTTCTGTCACTAATTAAAACGAAAATATAGTAACTAAATCGTTACTAGTGATGACGAAAAAATCGTTGCTTTATCGTCACATCTACCGACTAAAAACATCGTCGAAAAATCGTCATATGTCGTGACTATCAAAACGTCACATTTTTGTCACATATGAAAACGGAAATATAGTTACTAAATCGTTACTAATGATGACTTAAAAAGCGTCACAATTATGTCATTTCTTACAACGGAACTATAGTCACTAAATCGTCAAAAGTTCCGAGTAAATCATCGTCACCAAAATGTAATACTTTGTGACAATCATACCGTTCCAAGACTGTCTCTAGTTATAACTAAAAAGACGTTATCAATCGGTTCTCATTTCCAACTATTTAACCGTCCCAACTTCGTCACATTTTATTACCACAAATCAATCATAATCTTTCATAATTAAGAAACTATTTGACACTTATATTAGTCACTATCTTTACTAAATTATTTTCAGAATCTGTGATTTTTTCTCCTATAAATTTTCATATATAGTTGATTAAAAAAAATTAGATTAATAAATAAACTGAAAATAAATTACGAAAGCAACATCTAATTTAAAATTGTCTAAAAAGAAACAAACGTGATATGGTCTAAAATGAAAGCAAAGTGAAGTAAATAAACCAAATCAAAGTAAAACCAAATAAAAACCAAAGTCAAGCCATATTACATGGTCTAAAATGAAAGCAAACAGAAGCAAATAAAACAAATTAAAGTAAAACCAAATAGAAACCAAAGTCAAGCCATATTACGTAGCACGAGAAAATGGAGAAAACCCCATGGGAGCTTGTGGAGAAGAAGAACTTCCTACAGGTGGAGGAGGTGGAGCTGATGCATCTAACCCATTCTGACGTGCAAGAGTTTGAATTAATTGCTCCACAGCTTCGAGTCGAACAAGCACATTAGCTTCACGACTCTTTTGCAGTTCAGCTTCTAGTTCTTTCACTCGGAGAGTTAATGCTCCCACTTCTTCAGTAGCTTGAGGGGGAACTAGGGAACCATCTGACATGGAAACCCCACTTTGAAGTGATCCAAGTCCAAATACACGACCTTGTTTTGATATTCCAGCAATCTAGAAAAAAAACATAAAATCATGAATATTGACAAATTTTAAAACACAAACTCCTTCAAAGATCCAAGAAAGCAAAGTAGATTCAAGTGAAAGCAAGTGAAAGTTACCTTGACATAGATTTCATTTTTCTCTTCTATGCTAAGGGAATCCATTGTCAAAACCTCTCCATTGGAGGAATCCGCTTGTGTCAAGCGTTCAAGAAGACATTCATCATATATTGTTCAGCAATTAGTCTTGCTCTTTCATCAACATATGTTCCATCAGATTTTTGGTGTGTTGCTCTCATCACAGCAATGAAGGAAGAGTCTTCATTATTCGCTTCCTGAGAACAAAACAAAAAAAAAGTAAATAACTCTTATGAAACGTTTTTAAATAAAACATAATTGTTACCAAAATTAAAAATAAAATATATTACCAAGACATCTTGAACTTTAGCATACGAACGTGAACCCGCTCTGTGACAATGTGGACCTAAACCATCACGACTATTTAGTCGTGAAGAACGAGCTTTTTCACTTTTTTCTTTGGCTTTTGGAGTCTTCCAATAAGCTACCATTACTCTCCAATATTCAGCCAGAATCCATTCAGGTTGTTTTCCTTTGGACTTTGCAAGACTAACCATTCCTTTGAGGCGAGCAGCAGCAAGGGCATCAAAGTTGGCTTTAACTAGATGCTCAATCGAGGCATCCCACTCAAACCTTGTCTAAAATATATCTATGTCAGACATGTATTAAATAAAAAATAATTTCACAAAAATAGTTTACATATAACTAACACACACCTTAAACGTTGTAAATCATGCATCTCTATAAAATTGCGGCACTTTTTTCCAGCTATACCAAGGTCCCTGAAAACACTCTTCAATGATTTTTCTAACACGCGTTGACACTTCGGTGTTGTTTTTGAACCTGATGCATATGTATTTAAATTATATTTACAGTTTATTTTGTTACATTAAACAATGAATGAAACAAAAAAGAAAGAACAATACCATTTAGCTCCATTTCTTCTAGAGGGGTGAAGCACTCGAATATCATATTGCACAGGTGCAATTTCTTCTCTCTGCTCACTTGATTCAGCGTTTGCAGTTTGAGACAAAGGTCTTTGAGAACCAACAGCTTGAGAACTCGATCCTTGTCCATATAAACGACCGCCAATGTTTATTGGTGGACGCATCTATAATTGACAAACAAAAATAATATAAATAAATTACACTTAGATAGATATACATATAATAATGGAATGTTATATTGTTGATACAATAATTATTGGCATGTTATGTTATCCACGTACGCTTTTAACAACAACAAAATTCATTTTCATAATTCGGTTGGTCATGACTAGGCTTTCGTATTAAAAAATGCTTTGTGCGTTTATAAATTCTGTAGCATCTAAAATTTTCATCTTCACGACTCTTATATCATATTATATAAAACAAGTAGATCAGATTAGCAACTTTACACGGATCAACAATAATTATATTCTATTCAACGAATGAATACAACAAAACGAATCATGGAGAAGAAATAATTGTAACAAAACCAAAACTCTAGAGGATTAACATGTACAAAATTTATACCTTAAAATCAAAGATGGTGGCAGAGCTAAGGGAAGAGGGTCTGAGATTGTTTTTGATTGAGAAACTAATCGTTGTTAGGATACGTACGGTTAGAGGAAGGCAATAGATTTGTTTATATAGTTGGTGAAAATTTAGGGCTACTGTGACGTTTAGTATTTTACTTTAGTCACAATAAAATGAAAAAAGTTTTTTAGCGGGTGTTTTTGCCGCACTTAATCAATTCTTTATTTTCTAAAATGGTAGTGTTCCACGATCTAAGGAGATATTTTCATTTATATTTTCTAGTTTTATTATTTCGAAAATATTATCCTCCCATTTTATTAGATTTTTTCTAAATCTATACATATCTACAATATTTTTAACCCAACAATAATTAAAAAAATTTGGTTAATATATTTTTAGAATCTAAACTATTCCATCGTTAGTTTGTTAAGTTATCATCTTCTCAACTCACTATATAGCTACAATCAAAGTCTTTCATATATTAACAAAAACGAAAATATATGTAACTAAAAAATGAAACGAGAAAGCAAATCACAAGATGTTCAACCCATCAGCTTGATAAATCCTCACAAATTTGATCTAAATAAACCGTATTATGACGAAGAAGAGCTTCATCCCAAGGAAGAGCTGTTACAAAAAGAAAACAAATCAGAAAATCTTCAATCTATCAACAAGACAATTTCTAGCACCAGTCGTAATTTCGATCTCAACAAGCCATATTATGACGAAGAAGACTTGTATCCTCCTGATCCACTGAAAAAAATGATGCAGCTTTTGCTCCCTAATTATTCTAAGGTTTGGGTTATCTTTTAAATTCAATGTGATACAATTCAGTCAAAATATTTGATTCAATTCTTTTTATGTGGACAGTGAGTATTGCCTTGAGAAGTTTTGGTGGAGAATCTCAACAGATGAAGCATTATAGTTTTTTTAAATTTACGTATGTTTTTTTATAAAACATTTGATATGATTTATAATAAATGTATTGAGCAAAGATCTTCTTCTTCTTCTTTATCTAGCAAGTTACGAGATGGGCTACGTGAACGCCCGGGAAAGTCCGGACGTATCCTGAACAACCCAAAATCAGGGTATACCTCGTTAAAATGTTTCCATGATTCTCCATCAGACGGATGAGACATTTCCCCGCTTTTCACCGAGTGTTCTGCGTGCCATCTCATATCTTTTGCAGTATTATCAGATTGATACAATCTCTTTAATCTGTCGGTAAGCGGCAAATAAAACATCTGGCGATATGCAACTCTTTTATGCCCAAGCTGAGTAGGACGAAATCTATCTTTGTCACAGAACTTACAATTCTCTAATGATGCATCATCTTTCCAAAAAAGCATGCAATTATCTTGACAAACGTCAATTTTTTGATAAGGTAAACCTAAAGACCAAATAAGCTTCTTTATATCGTAGTACGATTTCATTGACTTGTTACCTTCGGGCAAATATTCTTGCATCATTTCACAAATTGCGTCCATACAATTTTGAGAAAGATTATAATCTGTCTTCAAACTCATGAGTCGAGCTGCTAAAGATAGTTGTGAAAGACCTTCTTTACATCCATCATAAATTGGATTTTTTGCAGCATCCAAAATATCATAAAACCTTTTTGCTTCAGCATTGGGCTCTTCTTCTATGTTTTCACCAAATCTTGATTCTGGATTATCAAATGCTTCTGAAGCCATTGTTACATAAGGTTCACCGGTTCAGTGTGAGATGCAGACCCAAAAGCATCCTCGGTAGCAGAATGATTGTCTGACATATTGTAATCTTCTCCATGAGAAATCCAAACTGAATAGTTAAGCATGAATCCTCGGTTATATAAGTGGTTCGTCACGGTCATCTCAGGCAACATTTTTCCATTCTCACACTTAATACAAGGACAAAAGAGTTTGCTTTTCTCAAGAAATAAAGGCTGATTCTTAGGAAATCTTATAAAAATTTTAAATTCTTGGTAATATTCTGTTGAAACGTCATTAGTTCTGTGATCGATTCTTTCATACATCCAACGTCTTGTTGCTGTATTATTGTTGTTCGACGACATTAAATTAAACCTACAATATTAAAAACCATTTATCAGAAAAGTAATAAACTATATATATGAGAAAATTATTAGTATTAGAAATTTACGATGTTTTAAGGTTAACGTGTTAGCAAAACTGAAACATACCACAGCTTTTAGAACAGAGCATGAGACAAGTGAAAACTAAGCATGAGAACAAATTTGACGAAGTACTAAACCAGTTTGACTTTTTCTAGTGACGTGAGGGAATCAAACACTAATTGATATGAGAGAAGACACATAAAACAATTTATTTCTTACTTGTAAGAGAAGACACATGTGTTGATATGAGCAAAACCTTTATTACTTGTAAGAGAAGACACAGCGCCGTGGGCAAAACCTTTCTTCCTTTACGAGCACTTCTAGATCAACGTAACGTGGGCAAAGCTTTTGTTAATTGATATGATTTTTAATGTGTTTATAAGTCCTTCCACATAAACAAGATAATATATATGTTGATTGATAAGATTCCTATTTTTACTAGGATTAGAATTAAAATTAAATATATACTTTTAAAGTTTATCTAATAAGAAAAATAGTCTTTATCTCATCTAAAAATATTATAACAAAAATACATTAAGATAATAACGGTTTCAAATATTTTTAAATAAATGAAGATGATAACTTTTTAAATGTTGTTAATTAGTCCACATTGGGACGAAATTGTAACAAAATTACGAAACTATTTATAACAAAATACTTTGTCACTCATTGGTATCAATTCATGACTACTATTTAGTCACTCTAATGTCACAAATTGTGACTCCCATATTCGTTACAAATTCGTAACTAATTTGTGACTATAGATACGTCACAAAATCTTCACACTTGTTTCGGTCATAAAATCGTAATATTTTTGTCGCTAATTGCCACAAATTTTGGTCATGATCTAAACCGTCACAATTTTGTGACAAAATTACTACGAAATTGTGACAAATATATTTAGTCACAAAAAACGTATCAAAAAGTCACAAATTGGTGACGTATATTATTAGTCTTAAACTTCGTCTCAATAAAAATAATTTCTTGTAGTGAACAGAGTTGGGTTCTAACCGGAAAAAACCATGGCTAATGGTAGGTGATTTCAATGAGTTGACGGGAAATCATGAAAAAATAGGTGGTAATTTACGATCAGCAGCATCTTTTGTTCCTTTTAATCTTATGATTCGAAATAACGGTATGTTAGAATTTCCATGCTATGGTGAACAACTATCATGGAGAGGTAATAGGAACCAACAGATAGTCAGGTGCAGACTGGATCGGGCATTGGGAAATGAGGATTAGCATAACTTTTTTCCTTATTCAAAAGTGGATTATCTGGATATGATTGGATCTGATCATAGACCGATTTTATTGAGTTGTGGGAAAAATTTGGGTAGAAGAAAACGTCAATTTCGATTTGATAAAAGATGGGTTGGAAAGGATGGCCTTACTGAAGCCATAAATTCAGGTTGGAATCGAACAAGAAATTTTAGAATTCCTGTTTTTGTGGATAAAATAAAGAATTGTAGAAATTCCATTTCATGGTGGAGGAAAAATAATATTCCCACGGGTCAGGCTAATATCTATTCGCTTAAGAGGGCTTTGGTAGAGACAAAGAATGATGACTCGATTCCACAAGAGGAAATAAAAAGAATCGAAAGTAAATTAAAGGAAGCTTATCATGAGGAAGAAATTTATTGGAAACAAAATAGCATAAATTTTTGGTTAAAAGTGGGGGATAAAAATACCAAATACTTTCATGCTTCTACAAAAAAAAGAAGGGCGAGAAATAAGATATCAGGTCTATATGGACCTAATGATGTTTGGGAGGAATCAGAAAGAGGGATGGAGGAGATTGCAACTAATTATTTTAAAGAACTTTTTAAGGTCTCCAATACAAATGGAATTCCTGAGATGGTAAATGAAGTTTCTCCAATTATTACGGAAAGTATGAATAGGGAACTAACCAAAGAGGTTACCGAAGCAGAAGTTAGGAAAGCTTTATTTTCAATGCATCCAGAAAAGACACCATGTCCAGATGGTATGACAGCATTATTTTATCAAAGGTTTTGGCATTCTTTAAAGGAAGATTTGGTAGGATTGGTCAGAGATTTTTTCCGAACTGGACGTTTTGATAAGAGAATAAATGAAACAAATATTTTTTTAATTCCAAAGACGGAAAGGCCACAGAAGATGGCAGAGTTTAGGCCAATAAGTCTTTGCAATGTGAGTTACAAAATAATTTCAAAAATTCTTTGCTTGAGGCTTAAACACATTTTACCTCGGCTAGTCTCTGAAACATAATCGGCATTCGTTTCTGGGAGACTTATTACAGACAACATCTTATTAGCTCAGGAAATGTTTCATGGCTTACGGACTAATAGAATGTGTAGAACGGATTTCTTGGCAATTAAGACAGACATGAGCAAAGCGTATGATAGGATAGAATGGGACTTTTTAGAGGCAATTATGACTCGGTTGGGATTCAATTCTAATTGGGTTTCTTGGATCATGTGGAGTGTTAGTTCGGTCTCGTATCAAGTTTTATTGAATGGGGAACCTAGAGGAAATATCATTCCCAGTAGAGGTTTAAGGCAAGGTGATCCCTTATCGCCTTATTTGTTTATTTTATGTACGGAGGTACTGATTGCAAATATTAAAAAGGCGGAAAGGGAGAAGAAGCTGACAGGAATTAAGATAGCGAAAAGAAGCCCAGCAATTTCACATCTGCTTTTTGCGGATGATAGTCTCTTTTTCTGTAAAGCGGATTCAGAGCAATGCAAAACGGTGATGGATATTATTGGGAATTATGGTAAAGCTTCAGGGCAAGAGATAAATCTTAGTAAATCATCGGTTATGTTTGGTAAGCGCGTAGCAAACCAAAAAAGAGATCAACTTAAAAACACCCTTGGAATCAGTAAGGAGGGTGGCATGGGTACCTATTTGGGTATACCAGAGAGCTTAGGAGGCTCAAAAAGTAAAATCTTTAATTATGTCCGGGAAAGACTTAATGAACGGATTAATGGCTGGTCAGCTAAATTTCTGTCGAAAGGTGGGAAAGAAACAATGATCAAATCAGTGGCTTTGGCACTACCAACCTATGTTATGTCTTGTTTTAAACTACCTCAAGAGTTAACTTCTAAGTTAACAAGTGCTATTTCTAATTATTGGTGGAGTTCCAATGGGAGAGATCGTGGGATCCATTGGATAGCATGAGAAAAAATGTGTAAGGATAAAGAAGAGGGAGGTTTAGGCTTTCATTCCCTAGACATTTTTAATGATGCCATGTTGGCTAAACAATATTGGCGTTTAATCCAATATCCGAACTCTTTAGTAGCTCGGGTGCTACAAAGTAGATATTTCAGGAATATTCATCATTTACAGGCAAAAAAACCAAACTCTCCATCATTTGGATGGAAGAGTATTTTTTCTACTAAAAGATTAGTTGAAGTGGGAGCTAGATGGTCACTAGGATCGGGTTTCAATCTATCGGTATGGCGAGATCCTTGGATTCCTGATGTTAACCCACGGCCCGCAAATGGAAGAGGAAAAACATTACTTCCAAGCTTGATGGTTAACCATTTAATTAATCCGGTTACTAAAGAATGTCACCTTCCTATTTTACAAGAATTTTTGGATCCAGTGGATATTCAGTTTATTAGGAGATTGGCTATTAGCAAAGTTTATAAGCCAGATAGGCTTATCTGGCATCATACAAGATCGGGAAGATATACAGTAAAATCAGGCTATCGGGTTGCTAGAGAGATGACAGAAACGATCGAATGGGGCCCGAATTATAAGAATTTACAAGCACAAGCTTGGAAAGTCAAAGCCCCTCCAAAACTAAAACATTTCTTATGGCAAATTGCTACGAGATCTCTAGCAGTTACTTCAAAATTAGCACATCGAGGGATCCAATGTGACTTTCACTGTAAAAGGTGTGAGATGGCAGAGGAAACAATAAATCATGCTTTATTTGAATGCACTCATTCTCAGAAAATATGAGAATTATCCGATATACCTACGGCAATAGGTAGTTTTCCTCTAACCTCGGAATTCTCAAATCTAGATTATCTTTATTGGAGGTTACCATCTAATCTAGATGGGGGAGAGAAAACTTTCAGTTATGCTTGGATTTTGTGGTTTATCTGGAAAGATAGGAATAAAAAGGTTTTCAAGGGATTACAATCTGAACCCAGAGATATTTTAAATCATGCTTTGAGTGAAAAATTAATGTGGGAAGAAGCTCAGTTGGATCCGATCGAAACTAGTTCTACTACGGAAACTTTGGAACGACCGATTCAATCTATAAGATGTCGGATTGATGGTTTTTGGAAAAAATCAGATCCAACAATGGGTATAGGATGGTGGTGTTTTCAAGGAAATGATCAAACGATACTGCTCGGTGCAAAGTGCCTTCGGAGGTGTCCCTCCCCTCTTCACTCGGAGATGGAAGCTTTAATTTGGGCTATGAAGAATATCCTTTCAAGAGGGATCGATTGTCAGGTGTTTGAATCAGACTGCTCGGAGTTAGTCTCGATGATACATTCACCGGATGAATGGCCTGCTTTCTCCAATCTTCTAGACGAGTTTGGTTTTCTCCGTGTCTCTTTCCCTTTCTTCTCGCTTTCTCTTATTTCTCGTTTATGTAATGTTCAAGCGGACTGTTTAGCCCGTTCTTCTAGACTTTTATTTTCTGAAGTTACTTTTGTAAACTCTACTCCTCCTAATTAGGCAACCAATCAAGGAATTATTTATTAATTAATGTGTGGTTGACAAAAAAAAAATTACATTTACATAATTAATTACAACAGAGTAGTTAAATAATCAAATAGCTGAAAAGACTACAACTTGAGAAAGTTTAAGCGAAATAATTATAAATTCTTAAAATACTACTAATTTTTTTTTTTGGTAAGACTTAAAATACTACTAATTTACTAGATTAATAATGTTTCTTTTTTAAGTTTTTTGTTTGTTTGTGAAAAATCATTTCTCTTCGATTGGCCCATCAACGATAATTATCCGTTTAAACATGAATTAAAAAGCCCGGATGCAATATAGCTTTCCAAGCCCAATATTAAAGTCTTATTTTTAGCAATATAAGTAAATCAGATAAAATAGGGCGAAGAAAACTAAAAACCCAAATTGGATAAATCCGAAAAAACATACTAGTATCTCTACGGCGACTACATCGTACACTCAAAAAAAGATTACTACCACAAGAACCGATTTACACACACTCTGCTACGTGTACACTTTCTAATGTTATAGTACACAGTAACCAAATACACGTACACACAGCAGATTAAAATATTTAGCGAGAATAAAAAATCTTAAAAAGAAAATAAGATATTTTTTATTGAGCTCTGTATATATAGCCCCTTAAACCCTACTCTTTGGCTTCATTCTTCATTTCCTCTGCCTCTTTCTCAGATCACAAAACCCTAATTTCCAAGCTTTATTCATCAGGTACCATTTTCTTCACCATCTTCGATCTCCAGAGCTTTATTATGTTTCTGATTTGTTTGATTTCGTAGTGAATTCGTTTCTAGTGAGTCTCTGCTTTGGTTTCAATACGCCTTTTAAAGGATCTTGAGCTTGAAATTACTCTTATGCTTAAGTTGAATCTAGATCTGCTTGTTTAGATCTAATTTGTTCTCGTTAGAATGATGATTTAGTCTTAAAGTTAGGGTTTTTATTGGTATTGATTTGATCTGGTCTTGTAGAATGGCTTTCTGCAACAAACTCGGTGGTCTGTTGAGACAGAATATTACTCCCATCGGAAATGTTCCGGTTACGTCTATGCTCGGATCTCTCCGGTTGATGTCTACCAAGCTTTTCGTCGGAGGTAAAAACCTTGTCTTTTTTCTCTGTATGAGATTGAGTGAGAGTTCTTGGTTTCGAAATTGGCTTATTTTGTACTGAGTTCTTGGTTTTAAAACTTGTTTCAGGTCTTTCTTGGGGAACTGATGACCAGTCCTTGAGGGATGCTTTTGCTCACTTCGGTGAAGTTGTTGATGGTAAGTTACTGTTCAAGAATCATTCAGCTGGTTTGGTTGATCTTTGTGGTATTGTTGGGTCTCTGGAGATGAACTAAAGTGTTGTTTTTTCTTTATGTGCAGCTAAAGTCATCGTAGATAGAGAGACGGGAAGATCGAGGGGATTTGGATTTGTCAACTTCAATGACGAGGGTGCTGCATCTGCTGCCATTTCAGAGATGGACGGAAAGGTTTGTATTGAATGCTCAATTAGTATATCTTTTAATGGTATTTGTATCTGTGTAATTTATATGGTTTTTGGTTTGGAATTTCAGGATCTGAATGGTCGTAACATTCGAGTGAATGTTGCTAATGAAAGACCAAGTGCTCCTCGGGCTTATGGAGGTGGTGGTGGCTACAGTGGTGGCTACAGTGGTGGCTACAGTGGTGGTGGCGGCTACGGAGGAGGTGGTGGTGGCTACAGTGGTGGTGGCGGCTACGGAGGAGGTGGTGGCGATGGTGGTGGTTACTAAACGGAGAGTTGCTTGTGAAGAAGAGTTGATGGTTCTGTTTAGTTGGTTTCTTCAATTGAATCTTATGTTAGTATAAAACCTGAATGGGATTTGCTGAAAACTCGTTACTCTTTTTTTTATTTACCAATTCGGTTGAAATATTTTATTGCCCCCCATTAGGTGCATTCAACTATGTTTACCAATTCCTTAACCTCACTTGAGCTATTATGCCGTTTTCCACCATTGCCTATGTAACATAACTTGGATTCATGTTTCATCTTTCGTCAAGCGATTTTGGACATAGTTAAACCTTGAAATTAAGCCATTTGACAAATAGGCTATTGACAAAGTCAAGCGTACCGAGCTATATATCAGAAAACACTGAGCAACAACATTTGATTAGCTGTAAAATTCTATAATTCCACCTGATTGATTTGTAAATCAAGATGTATTAAAATACTGACCTCCAACTAAACTTATCTTCCATGGCCCCATTCTCCATTCCTCAACGATTCTTGTTTCTATTTCCATCCTCTAGAGTCTACATGTCTACCAAGGTTTTTTTTTTTTTTTTTTTGAATTGAATGTAAAATTTATTCAAACCAAAAAGACGTTTTTACAACAAGTGCAACTTTGTTTTGAAAGGTCTTAAAGAATTTAAAGAGTTGGGCAACTTATGAACTTCTAGAAGCAAACCAACACTGAAGTGAACAAGCCATTCTTTCATCCTTGATCGAAGAAAGTCTGTTTCGTACGTGTTTATCGATGAGCTTGATGAGAGTTGACGGAGCTTGATGTCTACCAAGGTTTACGTAGAAAGTAATCATTTCTTTCTTCTTTGAGATGTTCATTATCGAATTTGCTTTAGCCAGGTTTTGTGATTTGAAAGCTTTACTGCATATTTGATGATCGCTTCAGTTCTCTCATCGACCACTACCGATGATACCTTGAGGCAAGCTTTTTCTGACTACGGTCAAGTGCAAGATGGTAACAGCCTTTGGATCACTCTCCAAATATTTCCGAGTTTCTAGTTTTTTTTTTCCTCATTCCGAGTTTCTAGTTAAGTGGGGTTTATGTTTCACATAAAACCAACTTTTTGGTGTGGGCAGCAAGCCAGCAATCGTAATGAGGGATAGAGAGACACAGGAAGGTCGAGAGGTTTTGGATTTGTCACATTCAGCAGTCACTCCGAAGCTGAAGCAGCCGTGTCAGGGATGAATGGAGAGGTTTGGATTGCTCCATTTGTGGTATAGTAGTTGTGTCTATACTCAAACCTATTATTGATTTGGTTTTGAATTTCCAGGAACTGGATGGTTGTAAACTGAAAGTGAAAACTCTCTGGTAGTGATGGTTGTAGTGAGGAGTGACGATGATGATGTTGACATAAGGTGGAACGCATTTTCTATCCAAAAGTTGAAAACATTCTTGTATTGTGCGCTTTCATGTGTTTGCAGTGTCGGGTTTTGTTTCCTTGTTGTGATCCAACTCCTCCCTTTCAAGGGTTTCTTTCCTGGTTTGCTTTGATCCGATTCCCGTGTGTGACTTAAAGAAGTTTCCTTTATCAAATCTTTACATCAGTATTCAAAGTTTGAATAGCAGAAGAGCTTACCATGAAGCCCACGAGTTTCTGGACAATTAAATGGACCGTAACTAGATACAGACTGTATCATACAGTGATTAAATATCTTTGCAAATCCCATAAGAGTTGCATCTACTGGACTAGATTATGTGTATCATATCATTTAATCCCATAAGAATTATATGCTTCCTCCACGTTATGAGCCATTGACAGCATCAGGAAGGTCCTTAAGAACCTAAGCAAATGTAACAATGCTCTCCATTAGCTTCTAACTCACCAAAGATAAGCTCCAGGTTTTCGACAAGTTACAAGTAGTATAATTAGAACGACGTGAGTATGAGAAGATGGTTTTTCTTAGTTGTTACCTGGTAAAGATGCCATGAAGCATAAGCATCGGTTGCTGCGTACTGTAACTGCTGCTTTGATAGAGGATAAACCTCCCAGTTCCCAAGCCTGATTCTATTTGGCTTCAGGAGCTGCAAAGTAACAATCAAAATTTCTAAGCGAAATAGGAATCAAGAATCTCACTTTTGAAACAGCAGAACAGAAGAGTGTTGTAGTGATATTTATGAAAGAACGAAAATATGATAAATCCAGTTTTCACTATTGTTCTCAAAATTTAAATCAAGCTTTTTAGTAACAGATACCTCTTTGCAAACAAGTGTCTCAGTTAGTGAGGCAAGGCCCCATTTTTTTTCTCCACCAATTTTTTGGTTGGCTAAATCTGAAAGATCCTCAACGTCTTTGATGGAAACTCCATAGTCATGGAAAAGCTTCACAGAGTCACCATCAATTCCAATACCTACCTATATATGTATCAGAACTATGTTAATTGATGACAACAAGAACTCTGACCACTTGAAATAAATTTAACAAACCTTTACAAGAGTTGAATCCTCAATAAGATGTTGGAGTCTTTGCGGGATACCAGAATGGACAATGTGCATAACATCACAATAATTATTATCTACACATATCTGAACAGTTGCAACCTTCCCCGGGAGAACACCTAAACAACTCATATTTTCACAAAAATATCATTAGTTAGATCACGAGAACCTCACACAGGTTGAGAAGAACAAAGTAGCATATAAAAAGCTTGCAGCAATGAGACATTGAACTACACAAAATTACACAAGTGAGCCATCTACACTTTCTTCCAACCAATTAGAAAGGGAAAAACAACCATAGAGCTCTATCTGATCTAAATACAAAAGAATGCATCATCATCATCATTAATTCATCAAGATTCAAGATTTATAAGGATGAAATAGGAAAGACAACATATGCATCCATAGAGATACAATGCAGTTCCAGATGCATATCACATTGCATACTTTAAGAAATGCAATCGAAAACCGCAAAAATTGCAAACACAAAAGAAGGTTAACAATAGTACCTTTTCTCAAACTTGGTCTCCACTCAATATCAAAACCAACAATAGCTCTTCCAGATTCATTTCTCTTGGTATCAAGAACCTTAAGAAGTTGCATTGCTCGCTTATCAACCTCACTAGCAGTCTTGCTATACAAAATCCTACCACCAAACCTCATTGCTGGAAAATTCCTAGCTGCAACAAAGTAAACACTGTATAAGTTGCTCTGCCACATAACATCCTCACTTCAAATAACAAACACTGTTACGGAAAAATTCTTAAATTATATAAATTAGGGCATTAACAGATTCGAAAATAACGGAGAAAGATCTCAGGGATTTGAAGAAGTTTCTTACTACGGCAACGAGAGAGAGGAAATCGTTTATAAGATGTAGGAGAAGTGATGGAACGAGGCAATTGGCGACGGATATTATTGGGGATTTGATTTGGATCCTCCTCGTGGCCATGGCCGGACGTTGTAGCTTGTACGGTCGGGGAAGCGGAGGAAGAAGAAAGGGAGAAATTGTAGGAAGCTTCGATGGCGTCGATAGCGAGAAGCTCTTCCTCTGTAAAAGCGTCGTCGTCGATCCAATTTGACGAAGACATTTTTTTTATGAACAAAAAATAAAAGAGATAATTAGCTGAGAGACATAGATTCAGAAGGAAATAAAATTTTTGATATAATTTTGTCGGGTCCAAGACATCATAAATATTTAGCTCACTATTTACCCTCTTATGCCCTTTCGTGCCTCTGGATTTCGATCCAAGAATTAGCCCATTACTTAAGACATTGTAACCAATTATGTTGTTCTCGAGGCAATAAAGTTGCCCTCTGACTCTTGGTTTCCATTTTATTATCTCTCTTCTTTTCACTCTGAAAACCCTAAGACAACTCTCTCTCTCCATTCTCTTCTATAATCCAGTGATTATCTTCTCCGACGGCTCCGGCGACGCCATTGTTGTTACTGTTAAAGCGTAGATGGTGCAGTGTGTTACTACTTTGTACGGTGAGCCGGCGATTACGGAGACCGACGTCTTGGGGATTAGAATCTCGCCGTTCTTTTGTTTTTGCTCTCCGACGATACGCCAACTTTTTAATCAATTTTTTTTTTCTTGTTTTGCTTTTTATATATTCAGAGTTTTTTTGTCTTCTGGTTCTGATTCTTCGTCTTCCCACAACCGATTTGCGTAGATCTCTTTGTAAATGTGTTTATCGATTCGTATTTTACTAGTATCTTACTAATAAATCCTAATTTTATCTTTTTCTTTTTGTTTTCCATAACTGTTTCTGTATCAAAAAAACTTTTCCATACTAAATTCGGTTCTGGTTCTTCGTCTTCCCACATGGGGACCCCTTAGATCTCTCTTTCGATGCATAAACTGATTCGTCTTTTACATATTTTTTAGATCTCTATTTTATATTCATATATCTTTATACTCCTTCATATCTTTTTATAGATCTGTATTTCTTCATCCTAGATCTGCATGGTCCTTCACATATTTTTATAGATATGTATTTCATATTTATAGATCTGCATGGTTGTTCACAAGTTTTTTTAGATCGTTTTTTTCCTTTGTAGATCTCAAACCGGACTCTGTTTTGGTGCATGAATCTCCGCAGGAACATGGAAAATGTCGATCTGCCTTCCTTTCTGCTAGGGAGTTTAAGGTATAGTTACCTGAATAAATAACGATCTAACATTTAATATAGCAGACTACATGTGTTAATTTTTGAATACTTTGGATTTAAAGCAAAGACCCACGAAGAAGGCGAAGAGGACCTGCATGCGTTACCGTGGGCTTGGGCATAATCGAGGGACATGCAAGACGCCTATATAAACAAGTACCTATGTATGGTAAGCTAGTTATCCCTAGCTTGCGGTGGTTAACATTGTGAAGTTATATAAGTTGTCCATGTTGAGGGATCTAACACATGGTGGTTTACATGATGCAGTTAAATAAGCTGTCCCTTTTGAATGTGTAAAAACAGCTCGGCGGTTTAAGTTGGAATGGGAATCGGAAGAAATCAAGTGGCCAATTTTCTTTGTAAAATATTAGTGCCGTATGTTAAAGACTTGCTAATGCTTTGTTAAATGTTGTTGAACTTGTCAAAAACGGTGTTGCGTCGATCTTGTGAGTCCGCACACCTTCGAATGTAAAATATTTAATTTTATGTTTATCTATATATTTATCCTTCTAAAATTATAGATTCAATTACACAAGTGGTGGCCTAATAAATGTCTCTGAAAACGCAAAAACGGAATAATGATGAAAAACCAGAATTGTTACTTTTGGAAAAAATTTTAAGACTTGAATAATGTAGATGACATAAACATTATATGAACATCTAAACGATAATATCTCGTTACGATAAGGCTACACCGTAAGACCATCCGCAGTGGTGTAAGTGTGAAAGAGGGGTGTAAGATTTTTTTTATTATTATAATTTAAAGTGAGAGAGAAAAGAGAGAGAGAAAGAAAGAGAGAGAGAGATAGAGTGGCTTACACCCGAGTGTAAACTTACACCCGGGTGTGAAGAGAGAGACAACTTTTATATTATTTTTGCATTTTAAAATAGATACACCCCACGCAAGGATACACCACTGCGGATGCCCTAAGACACCATGTAGACGGAGAAGATAGATGTGACGACACCAACTAGGGAACCTAGTTTAGTAGAGCTCCCAGCTACGTGGGGTCCGCCACGTTGAATTAGGAGGCCCTCTATTTCTTAAGTTATTAGGTAGTTTGGGAAAAAATTCATAAAAAGAAAACGAATCCCACGCGCATGTTGACGATTGTAGCCGGTTATTTCGTAAATAAGTAACAAGTCCGAGTCTAGTTTGGACGCCTTTTGTTTCGTTGTCTTGGACGTCCAACCCTATTGTCTCTTAGCTAATTTCCTCCCCCATTTTTACTTCTGAGCAAATTCACTCAAAATAAAATGAGTGCTTTGGAGGGAGGGAGATGCGGCTTCTACGAATCTCGTCGGCCTCTTGAATTCTAGAATCTAGGATAAATCGAACCGAACCGAATGTAATTGAAGAAGAAAATTTTAAATTACAAGCCGAATAAATTTTAGTTTAATTAGAAACTTAATATGATTATACCTTTTAAACTAGAATTTAACCCGCGGTGTACCGCGGGGCTATATTTTAAAAACAATGTAATATTATTTTTTAAAGATTAATTGAAGATATATCATATTAATTTGTATTTTTAAATGTAGATATCTATCTATCAATTTTTGAAGTATATATACGAAAACATACATTTTTTTAGGTAACGATGTATGGTGGATTTTAAAATTTTGAATATTTTACTCTGCAGTATACCGTGGGTCGGTTTTTTTATAGCTAAAAATTTTAAATTTGAGTTGGATTTGTTTTGTTAATATTGTTTCTTTTGTTTTGTGTTTAAGATTGTATAATTGTATTTTGATTGTTAATTTTAGGATTTTATCCGTGATATACCGTTATTTATTAATATCGATCCAAACCCGTCATCCCATATAAACCCGTCTATATTATCTCGTTAGCTAAATTATTAGTGTTATAAAATCTAAACAAAAAAATTATTATTGATAAAATCTTATATTTTAGGATTTCATCCGTGGTATACCGTTTTTTGAACGATTTTAAATTTATACTACTAATATATATTTTAAATTTATCATATAAAGTATATGATTTCTAGTTTTTGTGTTTTTTTTTTTAATTTAAATAAAGCAACGGCTTAAATGATGATAGATATAGTTCTTTTTTCTTGTATGTGTATATGATTTTTCTATGTGAATATTTTGATTATTATAAATTAGTATTTTTATTGCTATGCAAAATGTTAATATAAATATTTGCTATAAAATTTTTTTGAAGATATAAGGAAAGATTGTGTAGAAAATATTTTAGAAACAAATTAGGCAACATATTGTTTGGTTAATATCTTTTATTTATATTTTGTAAAAGTAATAATAAATGTCAATGGCATGGACTCGTAAATAAGGTGCAACTCTAGGATTTATTTGCTAAGTGTACTCCAAAAATGTATATATAGATATATCCAACAGATTGAACTTGAATCTACTGATGGATTTTTTTTTTTTTTTTTTCGAATTAGCAACTATTAAAAGACTACGGAAACCAAACTTACAAACGTTTTTTTTCTCCTTTAGACGAAAGTAATAGCGTTGAAGTGTTGGAAACTATATGATGATAAGACCGTAATTATTTCAGATTTTAATCCTAAGATAATTTAATAAATTTTTTGATAAAAAAATAATAATTTAGCTAATTGGTGATAATAACACGTTGTGGATTTTTAAATGATAATGTGACACTTATAAAAAGAGTCCGACAACTTTCATATATAAACTTGTTTTTAATTTTAAATGTTTCCACACTATAGAGTTGCGTGTTTTAATTGCAAGACATTATTTATACTCCATCAAAGACATGTCTTGCAATTAAAACACGCAAGTGTGGATTACTATTTTTGTATGATTGATTATGCTTTAACCATTAATCTTTGCTACATCAAATTCTCTTATTATATTAGAATTGAAGACATATTAGACATATTAGATAAGGAAACCAAATTCAATCTAACAAAAACTTAAACCTGTACAAACAACCACAATTTTAAGCTAAAAAATATAAAAGAGAAAGTGTGATAATATTATTAAGAAAGCCAACAAAATATAACAATTTCAAGAAAAATAAAAAAACCATTCAATAATATTAAATAACCGGAGGAAACATTTAGGACATATACAAAAGCATATTTTATATACATAAAATAATAGAAGATTACTCTTGTGTAAAGAGATTGATCTCTAATCGTTTTTTGTCTCAGAGATGAGAGATCCAGGCATTTCAAAAGCATACATGAATTTCTCGACATCAGTCTTGAGCTCATCGATCTCCTTGTTGTTCACTAAACCCTTGTTAAAGTCCTTCAACACCTTACCGTACTGATTCTGGATGTCCAACGTGAGTGCCACGGCACGGCTCAGGAACTCTCCTATCTTCTCAAAGTCCTTCTCCACCAATCCTCTCGATGTCATCGCGGGTGTACCTTCAAAATCACATATATCTAGAGCTTCAAACAATGAAATTCAATTGGTCATTGTTAAGAAAAATTCAGAACTCGCTCATACCGATTCTTACACCTCCAGGAGCAAGAAAACTAGTGTCTCCGAATACCGCATTCCTGTTCAAAGTAATGTAGCCCAATTCACTAACCTTCTCAACCTTGTTGCCTAGCAGAAGCACAAACATATATAACATCAGGAAAATTGTTCAGTATATATAACATATGGTCTCAAAGGTGGGTGATTATTCACTGACCGGTCAATCCAAGAGGGCGAAGATCCCAAAGAAGAAGGTGGTTATTGTTAAATTTGGGCTAATTCTGGGCTTCCAACTAAAAACCAATTGACAATTAGTGGATTGGCCCTAACCCTTTATATATTATTGATTGTCCCATCAAACTTCCGATGTGGGACTTGGATTGTATCTCCAACAATCTCCCCTTCAATCCAAGGACCACATGGATCTTAACACACCTCCTCGATCCCTCACTCGGACCGATAATAAGCCCCTTTCTCGGGCCCCCATTACTCGGGTTTGAGGTATGTCCGTATCCACTTTTCTAGGTCCACCAGAATTTGAACCTTGGGCTCTGATACCATGTTAAATTTGGGCTAATTCTGGGCTTCCAACTAAAAACCAATTGGCAATTAGTGGATTGGCCCTAACCCTTTATATATTATTGATTGTCCCATCAAACTTCCGATGTGGGACTTGGATTGTATCTCCAACAGTTATCAGTTCCACCGGTTACAATACAATATCCCTTTCCCATTAGGTAGTTTGCAAGGCAAGCAGCATTGGCTTTCACCTGTTTTGCATAAACCTTGAAACCAGGAGCCATAGCCTGCTTCAACGCAACAGCTAGAGCACCAATCTTGTTATTGTGAGGACCACTTTGAAGCGCAGGGAACACCGCAAAGTTGATTTTTTTGTCAAAATCGTAGACTTCACCCTCGGGTTGGCCCTTCTTGGCTGGTTTTGGGCCCTTTCTATAAAAGATCATACCAGCCCTTGGACCTCTCAAACTCTTGTGAGTTGAGGTTGTCACAACGTCACAGTACTCGAACGGGTCTGCAGCTTCCTGAGCAGCAATGAGGGCGCTGTTGTGAGCCATATCACAAAGCAAAAAAGCTCCAACCTTGTCCGCGACAACTTTGAACCTCGCGTAATCCCATTCCCTAGGGTAAGAAGTGCCTCCACAGATGATTAACTTAGGCCTAAAATCCATTGCTTTCTCCTCAAGCTTGTCGTAATCAATGTAACCAGTGGTGGAATCCACCTTGTACAGAAGGTTTTCGAAGTAGATCGAGGTCGCGGATATATTCTTCCCACCAGAGGTATAGTAACCATGCGTTAGATGACCACCTGAAGGCAGATCAAGCCTCATGATACGATCATGAGGCTGGAGCAAGGCCGTGTAGGCGGCGAAGTTTGCAGGAGAACCAGAGTAAGGCTGAACATTAACGCCCCATTTCTCTGGATCACAATGGAAAGCCTCGAGAGCGCGTGAGCGGCAGAGACTCTCGATCTCATCGATGAACTCGGTACCTCCGTAGTAACGATTACCAGGCATACCTTCCGAGTATTTGTTGGTTAAGGCACTTCCAAGAGCTTCCATGACAGCCAAGGAAGTGAAATTCTCGGCGGCTATGAGTTCGATTCCTCGACATTGCCGATGTTTCTCCTTCTCGATTAGGTCGTGGATCTCGGGATCGACGGAGACAAGAGGCGTGTTTCCCCAAGAAGAGACTGATTCCATCTCTGAGATTGTTGGAAGGCTAGAGACTTTTGGCGGGTCTTTATATCTTACAAAACTAATCATTTGACTTTTTAGAATTTTTAGAATTAAGTATGACTTGCTGGTTGCTTTAGAAGCAAGTAATTCCAAGTCAAGTCTGTCCTTTAAAGAGGGCAAACGACATTATCATTTTTTTACTCCAATGTGTTCACATAGGAAACTAATTTAGTTTTGCCATGACAACTAATATTGATGACAAGTTTATTCTTATTACAATTTGCAAGATATATAAAGACTCCAATTTCACTTAAGATATAACTTCACGCAATGATGCAAACATTACTCATTTCGACGATAGAGCTAGAGACCATGTGCAATAATAGATAGCGTCTTAATTGTATTCTTACGGTGTTAAATGTACAATTGTTTGTTTTAATTTTAGACGTTTCCCACATACAGAGTTGCATGTTTTGATTACAAGACACAATTTATATTATTTTTGTATGATTGTCGATTGATAATTCTGTAACTATCTTTGGTACATATTCCTCTACTAATTTTGTATGATTATTGTTTTCTTTAAAAGGTTGACTATTTAATAGAAACGGCACATTTATGTTAGAACCACGTCTATGTGACTTGATTTGAATATGGAATGTTCTGATGATAAAGAGTTTTTTTTATTGGGCTTGAATATGCAACCTCCTTTGATTGGTTGTAAATTTATTTATAATTTACATTTCAAAACCAAATTTGAATACAGTCAAATTTGCATATCCCACAAAAGTTGCATCATTTAATACCATTACACAGACTAATCTTTAACCTTCGTTATAAGCAATGGACGGCATCAGGATATGTTGTAATGCTTCTCCATTAGCTTCTTACTAACCAAAGACAAGCTTTGTGCAGCCAGTTCACCAAAGATGCCATAAAGCATAACCATCGGCACGGCAAAAGAACTGCGTTTGCGGGTTTTGATTTGCTGCAAAAGGACTGAGCGATTAACTCACACCACACAAGCCAAGATATTGCGTTTGCAGTTTTGAATAAGTCAAAGGAATCTTCAGGCTGTGGACTGTTTCAGCGATTACTAACCCACACCACACGGCTGGGAAAAATTGGCGTTTGTGGATAGTATGTAAGATTTTAAGAGTGTTTTAATCTCCTCCACAAATTTCAGAGTCATTCCAATGATCTAGAGATTTTATGTGGAAGCAATTAGTCTTCAGTGAAGACTTGTTAAGTCAAGCTTTAAAGTTTTCCCACAGTGTAAGAGACGATCCAATATAATTATCGATTCGTTTCACAAGAAAAAACAAATAAAAAAATATGATGCATTCTTGTGTTGAGAGGATGATGATAATATGGAGCTTGTGTTTAATCTTCTGCATTTCGAACTCAGTACTTGTCATTGCTAAAGACTTGTGTCTTCCCGACCAGAGGGATGCTCTTTTGGAGTTCAAGAACGAATTCTATATCCCAAGCCAGGATTCTGGTTTTATGATTATTATAGGGAAGACAGAGAAGTGGAGGAACAACACTGATTGCTGTTCTTGGGATGGTGTCTCTTGTGATCCTAAGACTGGAGTGGTGGTTGAGTTGAACCTCGAGTACAGTAATCTCAATGGCCCTTTGAGATCTAATAGCAGCCTGTTTAGACTACAACATCTTCAGAGGCTAGCTCTTGCCAACAATTATCTTTCCGGTATCCTACCAGATTCCATCGGCAACCTCAAATATTTGAGGTCTTTGAGTTTTCGTCGTTGCTATCTCTTTGGAAAAATTCCTTCATCACTCGGAAGTCTTTCTTATCTCACTTTTCTTTCTCTTTCGGAAAATGATTTCACCAGTGATTCGATGGGCAACCTAAACAGACTAACAGATTTTCAACTTATGCTACTCAACTTGAGCTCGCTTACCGGTATCAACCTTGGTTATAACCAGTTCAGAGGTATGCTCCCATCTAACATGAGTAGTCTCTCCAAACTGGAGGCTTTTGATATTAGTGGAAATTCATTTTCTGGAACCATTCCCTCTTCTCTCTTCATGATCCCTTCGTTGACCTACCTTGACCTGGGAACAAACGACTTCAGCGGTCCTTTTGAGATTGGGAATATCTCTTCACTATCTAATCTTCAACAATTATACATTGGAGAAAACAATTTCAATGGACCAATCCCAGGATCTATCTCGAAACTAGTCGGGCTCTCGGCTCTTAGCCTCTCTTTCTGGGACGTAGGAGGGGGCATTGTTGATTTCAGCATCTTCTTGCATCTCAAGTCACTTAGGTCACTTAATCTCGCCTATCTGAATACAAGAAGCATGGTTGATTTGAGTTGTTTCTCACATCTCATGTTACTTGAGCTGGATCTTTCAGGGAATGATTTAAAGATCAGTTCAACTCTCCATTTTCCCTCACCCATGTACACCTTGATTTTATCATCCTGCAATATTTCAGAGTTTCCCAAGTTTCTACAAAACCAAACCAGTTTGGAGTATTTAGACATCTCTGCCAATCAAATTGAAGGCCAAGTACCAGACTGGTTATGGAGTTTGCCAAAGTTGCGGAAGGTAAACATTTCCCAGAATTCCTTCAGTGGAGAACTAACTATGTTACCAAACTCTATCTACAGCTTTATAGGCTCTGATAATCAGTTTTCGGGAGAGATTCCTAAGACAATATGCGAATTAGAAATACTTTTTTTATCCAACAACAACTTCAGTGGTTCTCTTCCACGGTGTGTTGAGAATAAATTTTCTCGTTCGATCTTGCATCTTCGGAATAACAGTCTCTCTGGTCTTATTCCGGAAGAAATTCTCAGTGGTAACTTGATGTCACTTGATGTTGGTCACAACCAGTTGTCGGGACAACTTCCCAAGTCCCTGATGAACTGCACTTATCTCCAGTTTCTAAACGTGGAAGATAACAGAATCAATGATACATTTCCATTTTGGTTGAGATCGTTGCCCTATCTACAGATTCTCGTCCTTCGTTCTAACGAGTTCCATGGGCCAATATCTTCTCCAGGAGATTCTTTGAGTTTCCCCGAGCTGCGAATTTTCGACATTTCAGAAAATAGCTTCAGTGGAGGCTTGCCATCAGATTACTTTGTTGGTTGGAGTGCAATGTCATCGGTTGTAGCCATTGATTATAGGCTTATTTTTTCTGCTTCCGCAGGTCTCCGAGAATCCTATCATAATTCTGTGGTTCTGACAAACAAAGGATCAAAGGTGGAGCTGGTTGGGAGTGGTTTCACAATCTACAAAACCATTGATGTCTCCGGAAACAGACTCGAAGGAGATATTCCAAAATCCATTGGTATACTCAAGGAACTGATTGTGCTCAATATGTCCAACAACGCTTTCACTGGCCATATTCCACTATCTCTATCAAACTTGAGCAATCTCGAATCATTGGATCTATCTCAAAACAGATTATCCGGCAGCATCCCACCAGAGCTCGGGAAACTTACGTTTCTAGAGTGGATGAACTTCTCGTACAACAGGCTTGAAGGTCCAATACCACAAGCCACACAGATTCAGAGCCAGAACAGTTCGTCTTTCGCAGAGAATCCCGGGCTTTGCGGTGCTCCTCTCCTAAAAAAATGTGGTGGAGAAGAAGAAGAAGAAGAAGAAGAGGAAGACGAAAAGGAAGAGGAAGATCAAGTATTTAGTTGGATTGCAGCTGCAATAGGCTATGTACCTGGTGTTGTGTGTGGAGTCACCATCGGTCACATTCTCACTTCATATAAACGTGACTGGTTCATGAGAATCTTTTCTGCTTTTCTTCTTCGCTGAGAAATGATCAATAATAAGAGTCTTCTCTTTAATTGTATTGTTTGCCTGGTAAAGATCTCATGAAGCATAAGCATCAGTTGCTGCGTATTGTAACTGCTCCTTTAATAGAGGGTGTACCTCCCAGTTCTCAAGCCTGGTTCTGTTTGGCTTCAGGAGCTGCAATGAAACAGTTTTAAAAGCGAAATTTAACCAAATGTGAGCAATCCAATTTTCTTTGGAAGCAATTAGTCTTAACAGAAGACTTTTCAAGTCAAACTTTAATTTATTTCTAAAATGTGAGCAATCCAATGATCAATTCGTTTCACAGAAAAAAAAAAAAAAAAAAAAAAAAACAATCAAAGAAAAAATAATCTAGAGGAGGATGATAACAATAAAATGGAGCTTGTGTTTAATCTTCTGCATTTCGAACTCAGTACTTGTCATTGCTAAAGACTTGTGTCTTCCCGACCAGAGGGATGCTCTTTTGGAGTTCAAGAACGAGTTCTATGTCCAAAGTTCCTACGAGATGATGTCTTATGCGAAGACAGAGAAGTGGAGGAACAAGACTGATTGCTGTTCTTGGGATGGTGTCTCTTGTGATCCTAAGACAGGAGTGGTGGTTGACTTGAACCTCGAGTTCAGTAATCTCAATGGCCCTTTGAGATCTAATAGCACCCTCTTGAGACTACAACATCTTCAGAGCCTAGATCTTGGCAACAATTATCTTTCGGGTATCCTACCAGATTCCATCGGCAACCTCAAATATTTGAGGTATTTAAGTTTTCGTCGTTGCTATCTCTTTGGAAAGATTCCTTCTTCACTCGGAAGTCTTTCTTATCTCACTGATCTTTCTCTTTCGGAAAATGATTTCACCAGTGATTCGATGGGCAACCTAAACAGACTAACAGATTTCCAACTTATGCTACTCAACATGAGCTCGCTTACCTATATCAACCTTGGTTTTAACCAGTTCAGAGTTATGCTCCCATCTAACATGAGTAGCCTTTCCAAACTGAGGTTTTTTTATATTAGAGAAAATTCATTTTCTGGAACCATTCCCTCTTCTCTCTTCATGATCCCTTCCTTGACCTGGGAACAAACGACTTCAGCGGTCCTCTTGAGATTGGTAATATATGAAAAGAAATAATCTCGATGCTATTGCATTGTCTCTTACGGCCTATTGTGACAGTGACTACAATGCTTGTCCTCGCACTCGCCGTTCTCTTTCTGCTTATGTCGTCTATTTGGGCGATTCTCCTATATCCTGGAAGACCAAGAAGCAAGAAACAGTTTCAGCCTCGTCCGCCGAGGCTGAATATCACGCTATGGCTTATACTCTCAAAGAAATAAAGTGGTTGAAGGCTCTTATGACAACTTTTGGTGTTGATCATTCACATCCGATTCCTTTATTTTGTGATAGTCAGGCTGCTATCCACATTGCTGCCAACCCCGTGTTTCACGAACGCACTAAACACATTTGATCAAGCCGCCGATCTTCTTGCAAAAGCTCTTCCAAGACCAACGTTTGAGCGTTTATTGTCTACGTTAGGTACTTGTTATTACGCCTTACCAACGTGAGGGGGGTATTAGGATATATGTCAATATATTTACTTAGATTTGATTCTATCAAGATTAGGCAACTTCTATTTGTATAAATACTCTTCTATTCTAATGAATAAAGCAAGTCTTTCTAAAATATTTCATAACAACTTTGAAAAAGGTGAGAAAACAAATGAATTGAGATCACCAAAAAATTCTAAGCAATAAGCCGTAGTAAAATTTGAAAGTAATAGCGAAAGATCTCTAGGGAGAGTGATGAATCTCCATCATTACCTCGACAACGAGAGAGGGGAAATGGGTTATAAGCTATGCAGGAGACGTGATTGGAATGACACAATTGGCGACGGAAACTGGGGATTTCAAATGGATCCTCGTGGCCATGGCCGGAGCTCGTAGCCCGTACGTGGTCGTCCCAATTTGTCGAATTCATATTTTATTTTTTTATGAAACAAAAAATAAAATAAAATGAGAGCTTTGGAGGGAGATGCGGCTCCTACGACGAAGATTTTTACAAGTAAATGTTATTTTCAAGATTCATGGGGCACATTGTGTGAAATTTTCAAGTAAAGGACTCGAAAAACTCATGACATTTTGAGGGCTTGTGCCCATGCAACTTAATTTTAAACAATTCCACACTATATATAGTTGTGTGCTTTAAATTGCAGATACACACTTTATACTATTTTTGTATGATTGATTATTCTTTAACCCATAATCTTTGCTACATCACACTCACTTTTTCTAAGAGGAGACTTCACTTTTTCTTATATATGGAAATCATTTAGTCTTTGTCGAAGAAATATCTCATATTGCTGTCTTCAAAGGAGACTTATTAAGACAAATGTAATTAAGAGTCAGTCCAAGGATCTAGAGTCAGGTATTCACTTTTCTGTGGAAGCAATTAGTCTTCACACGAGACTTTTTAAGTCCAGCTTTAATGTGTTTCCACAAATATTATAAAGGACACCCTAATGATCAATTCGTTTCACAGAAAATAAAAAAACAATCAAAGAAAAAAAATATGAAGCAATCTTGTAGTGAGAGAAGAATGATAATAGTAAGCTTATGTTTAATCTTCTGCCTTTCAAACTCAATACTTGTTATTGCTAAAGACTTGTGTCTTCCAGACCAGAGGGATGCTCTTTGGGAGTTCAAGGGCGAGTTCGATTCTGAAGGGAAGACAGAGAAGTGGAAGAACAACACTGATTGCTGTTCTTGGGATGGTGTCTCTTGTGATCCTAAGACAGGAAAGGTCGTTGAGTTAGACCTGGAGGACAGTAGTCTCAATGGCCCTTTGAGATCTAATAGCAGCCTGTTTAGACTACAACATCTTCAAACCCTGAATCTTGTCAACAATAATATTTCCGGTATCCTACCAGATTCCATCGGCAACCTCAAATATTTGAGGTCTTTGAGTTTTCGTCTTTGCTATCTCTTTGGAAAAATTCCTTCTTCACTCGGAAGTCTTTCTTATCTCACTGACCTTGATCTTTCTCTTAATGATTTCACCGGTGAGCTACCGGATTCGATGGGCAATTTAAACAAACTAACAGAGTTGTATCTTGGATCGGCCAAGCTCAGTGGGAACTTTCCTCACGTGCTACTCAACTTGAGCTCCCTCACCTTGATCGAGCTTCAATTTAACCAGTTCGAAGGTATCCTCCCATCTAACATGAGTAACCTCTCCAAGCTGGAGAGTTTTGAAATTGTTGGAAATTCGTTTTCTGGAACCATTCCCTCTTCACTCGGAAATCTTTCTTATCTCGCTCATGTTTTCCTTAATGATAATTCATTTTCTGGAACCATTCCTTCTTCTCTCTTCATGATCCCTTCTTTGATTGGTCTTGACCTGGCAAGAAACTACTTCAGCGGTCTTCTTGAGATTGGGAATATCTCTTCACTATCTAAACTTCAATACTTATTCCTTGGAGAAAACAATTTCAATGGGCCAATCCCCAGATTTATATCGAAACTAGTTAATCTCCAGCGTCTTAGCCTCTCTTTTTGGAACACAGGGAGTGGCATGGTTGATTTCAGCATCTTCTTACATCCCAAGTCACTTTGGTCACTTGACCTCTCCTATCTGAATACAAGAAGCATGGTTGATTTGAGTTGTTTCTCACATCTCATGTTACTTGAGCTGGATCTTTCAGGGGATGATTTAAAGATCAGTTCAACTCTCCATTTTCCCTCACCCATGTACACCTTGATTTTATCATCCTGCAATATTTATGAGTTTCCCAAGTTTCTACAAAACCAAACCAGTTTGGATTATTTAGACATCTCTGCCAATCAAATTGAAGGCCAAGTACCGGACTGGTTATGGAGACTGCCAAAGTTGCGGCATGTAAACATTGCTCAGAATTCCTTCAGTGGTTTTGAAGGATCGGCTGAAGTTATTCAAAGAAGTGGAAATCTAACTAAGTTACCAAACTTTATCGAGGACTTTCTAGGCTCCGACAATCGGTTTTCGGGAGAGATCCTAGGACAATATGTGAATTGGTTGGTCTTCAAACACTTGTTTTATCCAACAACAACTTCAGTGGTTCTATTCCACAGTGTTTTGAGAATTTAACTCTTTCTGTCTTGCATCTTATGAATAACAGCCTCGCTGGTGTTTTTCCAGAGGAATCTATCAGTGTTAACTTGAGATCACTTGATGTTGGTAGCAATTGGCTATCAGGACAACTTCCCAAGTCTCTGATCAATTGCACTGACCTCGAGTTTCTGAACGTGGAAGATAACAGAATCAGTGACAAATTTCCATTTTGGTTGAGATCGTTGCCCAATCTACAGATTCTTGTCCTTCGTTCTAACAAGTTCTATGGGCCAATATCTTCTCCTGGAGATTCTTTGAGTGTCCCTACGCTGCGAATCTTTGACATTTCAGAAAATGGCTTCAATGGAGTCTTGCCATCGGATTACTTTGTTGGTTGGAGTGCAATGTCATCGGTCGTAGACATTTATGATAATACGCCTGGGATTGGGGTTGTAGGAGGTGGCCGAAAACGCTATCATAACTCAGTGGTTCTGACGAACAAAGGATTAACGATGGAGCTGGTTGGGAGTGGTTTCACAATCTACAGAACCATCGACGTCTCGGGAAACAGATTCGAAGGAGACATCCCTGAATCCATTGGTCTTCTCAAGGAACTGATTGTGCTCAACATGTCAAACAACGCTTTCACAGGCCATATTCCACCATCTCTATCAAACTTGAGCAATCTCCAATCATTGGATATATCTAAAAACAGATTATCAGGCAGTATATCACCAGAGCTCGGGAAACTTACATTTCTAGAGTGGATGAACTTCTCGTACAACAGGCTTGAAGGTCCAATACCACAAGGCACTCAAATTCAAACCCAGAATAGTTCTTCTTTCGCAGAGAATCCCGGGCTTTGCGGTGCTCCTCTCCTAAAAAAATGTGGTGGAGAAGAAGAAGAAGAAGAATCAACAAAGCAAGAACAGGATGAAGATGAAGAAAAGGAAGAGAAAGATAAAGCATTTAGCTGGATTGCAGCTGCAATAGGCTATGTACCTGGTTTGTTTTGTGGACTCGCCATCGGCCACATTATCACTTCATATAAACGTGACTGGTTCATGAGAATCTTTTCTGCTTTTCTTCTCCGCTGAAAAAATGATCAATAGTAAGTGTCTTCTCTTTAATTGTATTGTTTGCGTCTCTCATATTAAGAATCTGTCTTTTGTTGAGTTAATTTTATCTTTACCTTTATCTGTTGTGTCGCTGAACTCTTGTAATGGAACCGTAGTAATGCAATCAATCTGAAGCTGAAGCAGACATGTCAGATGAATGAACAGATGGGATGGCTCTGTTATGGATCTCTACAACAGAGAAACTTTCTATTGCATTTACAATTCATATGATCATTCAAGATCTTTTCTAGGTTTCCCTTCCTATATGCTCTTTATTTTCCTGTTAGTTGCTACCACGTCATCTTCCAACTCTTTAAGAGATATTCTTAGGTACTCTAGGCTTATTAGGCTCCATTTATGGTAATTGTTCAGTGTATATGGTTAAAACTTAAGATTGCTTTGCTTTCGAGTGAGACTGAGAGTCAAAGAGCGAGTCATATATACTACACTCAGCAGTCATGTAAGACAAGATCCCGTAGTCATGTAAGACAAGATCCTTCTTGTCGTGGCAAATTAAACATTCTAACATTATTCATGAAAAAAGTTTCAAACGAGTTTTCTCAAATCTTCATCAGTATTCAAAGTTTGAATCAACGTACTAAGAAGCACTTACCATGGAGCCTATTAGTTTCCAGTTTCCACGAAGACTTTTAAGCCGAGCATGAGTACCAATTAAATGGACTAGCAACTAGATACAATGTTCAAATATCTTTTGCAAATCCCCTAAGAAATGCGGCTAGATTTATCGCATCATTTAATGCTAACTGTTGGGGGTTATAGGCTAACCTCTAAGCTTTCTCCTTCACATTACGAGCCATTGACAGCATCAGGAAGGTCCTTCAGAACTTAAGAAGATAAAACAATGGTCTCCATTAGCTTCTTACTCACAAAAGACAAGCTCCTGTGTTTTTCACAAGTAATAGTAATATAATCAGAAGGATGTTCGGCTTTTGCTTCAAGTTCGTTGTTATGAGAAGATGGTTTTTCTTTAATGTTACCTGGTAAAGATGCCATGAAGCATAAGCATCTGTTGATGCGTATTGTAACTACTCCTTTAATAGAGGATGCACCTCCCAGTTTTCAAGCCTGATTCTGTTTGGCTTCAGAAGCTGCAAAGTAACAGTTTTTAAAGCAAAATTTAACCAAATTCCCAAAGTTCTAAATAGAAAATCTTCTGAAACAATAGAACAGAATAGTATCGTTTCTGATATTTTATCACTCTCGTTGTCGAGGTAATGATGTAGAAGTCTTCTCTCGTTGCGCATAATTTAACATTAGCTTTTGCTACATCACCCTCTTAAAACAATTCCTTAGTTGAGCAGATTTTTTTTTTTTTTGTCATCTTATTTTATTGGTATTACAAAGGAAGAATACATTTGATATGCTACATTAATCAAATTCAAATTGAACCAGAAGGAAGAAAAATTCGCTGATATTATTAGAAAAAAAGCCAACAAAATACAACAATTTCAATAAGAAACCAAAAAAAAAAACATTCAAGAAGAAATAGCTGAAAAAGAAAACCCTTTTTTTTACTGTTTGTTTCTTCATCTCTTAGCCTTGTGATTTCAATTAGGCGATCCTACAAAAGCATATTATATATATGGTAGATAATAGAAGATTACTCTTGCATATATATATAGAGAGAGAGAGAGATCTCTAATCCTTGTACTTCATCTCAGACATGAGGAATCCAGGCATCTCATACGAAGCCGAGAACTTCTCGACGTCAGCCTTGAGCTGATCGAGATCTTTGTTGTTCACCAAACCCTTGTTGAAGTCCTTCAACAACTTACCGTATGTCTTCTGGATGTCCAATGTCAGTGTCACTGCACGGCTCAGGAATTCTCCTATCTGCTCAAAGTCCTTCTCCACCAATCCTCTTGATGTCATTGCGGGTGTACCTATACTCGTATATATTAGCAAGATCCGACAATGAGATTCAATGGCCACTGTCAAGAACAATTCAGAATTTCCCTCTTACCGATTCTTACACCTCCAGGAGCAAGAGCACTACTGTCTCCAAATACTGCGTTCTTGTTCAAAGTAATGCTGCACAGATCGCAGAGCTTCTCAACCTTATTACCTGGCAAAAGCAGAATCATATAAACATTAGGACTAATTCTATAGGGTCACAAGGTGGTTTCTTTTTCTTTGAAATATTATTCACTCACCGGTCAATCCTAGAGGGCGAAGATCCCAGAGAACAAGGTGGTTCTCAGTTCCATTGGTCACAATCTGGTATCCCTTGCTCATCAGGTAGTTTCCAAGTGCAACAGCATTGGCTTTTACCTGTTTTGCATAGACCTTGAACCCAGGAGTATTAGCCTGCTTCAACGCAACAGCTAGAGCACCGATCTGGTGATTGTGAGGACCACCTTGAAGCGCAGGGAATACAGCAAAGTTGATTTTGTCCTCAAAGTCATAGACTGCACCCTCGGGTTGACCCTTCTTTGGTGGTTTTGGACCTTTCCTGTAGAAGATCATACCAGCCCTTGGACCCCTCAAACTCTTGTGGGTTGTGGTTGTCACAACGTCACAGTACTCAAATGGGTTTGCAGCTTCCTGTGAAAACATGATTAAAACTCAAATCAGTTCTGTCGGTGAACACAAAAAAAAACAATCTTGGCAACTAATATTAGAGTAATCACACCACTTTATCAGGCTCATAGGTTAGTTCCTATGACAAGTTCACTTACACATGCAGAAGTTAAAAACTAAAAACATGGAGACAGCACAAGTAAAATCAAACATCTTTAACAATGTGATATGATTCGTTTTTGGGAAGAAGCTCATTTGATAATACACCCTAAAAACCCTAGATATGACACATGAATGTAATTGAGTTTGGTGTCAAAGTTCCACAAATCCAGATCTTCGCTCAAAGCCATTAAAATGCTAAACAAAACCAGATCTAACAAAAGGAACACATAGAGAGTAGGCAAATTATACCTGAGCAGCAACGAGGCCACTGATGTGAGCCATGTCACAAAGCAAAAGAGCTCCAACCTTATCAGCAATAGCTCTCAATCTAGCGTAATCCCAATCCCTAGGATACGCACTACCACCACAGATAAGCAACTTAGGCCTAAAATCCAACGCCTTCTCTTCAAGCTTCTCGTAATCAATGTAACCAGTGGTGAAATTCACCTTATACGGAAGACTCTCAAAGTAAATCGAAGTAGCAGAGATCTTCTTACCACCAGATGTATAGTAACCATGAGTCAAATGACCACCTGAAGGCAAATCAAGCCCCATGATACGATCATGAGGCTGAAGCAAAGCCGTGTAGGCAGCGAAATTCGCCGGAGATCCAGAATAAGGCTGAACATTAACGCCCCACGCTGCTGGATCACAATGGAAAGCTTCGAGAGCTCTTGAACGGCAAAGATTCTCGATCTCATCGATGAATTCGTTACCTCCGTAGTAACGATTACCAGGCATACCTTCGGAGTATTTGTTGGTTAAAGCACTTCCGAGAGCTTCGATGACGGCGAAGGAAGTGAAATTCTCGGAGGCGATTAGTTCGATTCCTCGACATTGTCGACGTTTCTCCTTCTCGATTAGGTCGTGGATCTCTGGATCTACGGTGATGAGGGAGGTGTTTCCCCATGAAGAGACTGGTTCCATCTTCGGAGATTGTTGAATGGATCTGAGATCGGAGATTGAGAGAGAGAGAGAGAGAGATCTGAGATCGGAGAGTGAGAATTGGAAGAGAGGCGGTTGGGTTTAAAAGAGGAGAAGAAAATGGTGTAAATTACGGATTTGTCCTCCTTTGCTAATTTTGGTGTTAGTTGGTTAGGTGTGTGTGGTATGAGAACAAGCTGGGTGCGGTTTGACTATTTTACCCTCTTACCAATAATTTTTTTCCGTAATTAATTATGATTAGATATATAGTTAAGGCCCAATTGCAATTAAGGTTGTTTAGGGTATTATTATTTTTATTTTATTTTTTGTCATCCGAAATTAATTAACGCTCAAAATAGTCATTCTTGAGAAATGTTGTTTACATATGCGATATGAAGCGCAACTGCACGAATTTTTCGTGTCAGATTATCCGTTTTTACATTAGCACTACGAGAAATTAAAGATAAAGAAAATGTTGAGAATTCTTCCTTGTCGCTCTGAAATTCCTCCAAATACACTGAAAACGCCGGACATTCGGTTGGAGAAGACACCATCTTCGCCAGGTCTGAACAGTCTGTAAAGAACGCTACCTCTTGGTTATCTGCACCAATCATACACTTCATCGTTGAGAGAAGGGCCTCGACTTCTGTATGTAATGGAGATAGACTTCTACGGAGGTTGGCAGCTCCCACGGTTGGTGGCTCTCCACTTGATGATGTACAGAACCATCATGTACCAGAGAACTTATCACTTCCTTTCCATGATCCGTCCACAAAATAACGGTATCCCGAATAATTTTTCTTATTTTGATAAAAGAAATTGAATTTTTGTTGGTAGAAAAATTTACAAACAATATTTAAACTGTTTATTGAGTAAAAAAAAAAGGGAAAAAAAACTGTATATAATTCAGAAATATGAAACTATAATTGAATTAAAAACATAGCAAAAGGCTTTGAGGGCCCATGGTCATAATTCAGCCCAATGTTTTAAATATGAGAAATTATATTCTAATAAGAAACTATGGTTTCAAATGATTGTACGTGTAAATAAGATAATATGTATCTTAATCTTTTGATGCAAAGGTATTCAACATTGTCTACCACAAATTTTTCATCTCTGTTGTGAAGATTTCAATAACTCGGATAGACTTCTAAGTGTAGCAGTGTTATGTGATTAGGCCCTTTAATTATCTTTATGTTAATAATGTAATTTTCAAAGCTTTTATACGAAAGACATAGTCTATGACTTTTATAGATAAACATTGTCCCCATGTCTACAAGCTAAATAAAACTTTATACAATCTTAAACAAACACTTAGAGAATGATACGCAAAATAAACATTATATTTTTGTACCATGGGATTTTAAAATTTACTTTGGAGATGAATCTTTGTTCATTTATATTCGTGTTTATGTTGATGATATAATTTTCACCGATAACTCATAAGCGAAAGTATGATATCACATTACCTCACTATGCCAACACTTTCTTCTATAAGAAATTGGTGACACTACAAAAAAAAAAAGTGAATATTCTTACGGAAAAATTGTGACCATTTTTTCGTCAGAAGATGTGACCACTTACATACTAAATTGTGACGTATTTATTTCATCATAAAAACGTTACAATTTTGTTATAATATTGTGTCTGAATTGAAAGTAACCGATTTTTGTCACTAATTATGTCGAATTTGTTACAAAATATAGTCACAAATATAAGTACGGATTTGCGACCAAATATGGTAGCTAAATTATACGATTTTTGTGACTAAATTTAAATCACGTCTACAAGGGTTTTGTAACTACACTGTCACAATTTGTCACGATTTTTTTCTTCACTATTTTGTAACTTTTGCGTTTGGTCATAGATTGTAGCATAATTGTTACCATTTTTGTAACCAAAATAAAAATGTGTGAACCAATTGTTATCATTATACTTGCTTAGCCGGTCCTCCAACAGAACGAACCGGTAACTCCTTTGCCATCCTTCCTCTATTCCGCTTGTTCCATCGATCCTCACTAGATCACTCACTATCGATAACAACAAATAGCCAAATTAACATCACATTATAGTTAAAGAACATATGTAACTCTTTCGTCTATTTTCGCCTATGTTTTTTTTTTTGAAATAAATATTTTCGCCTATGTTGAAAATGCCAAATACATTAAAGTGTGCACAAATTGTTATATTGGATACTCTTTCGTCGGTTTCTATTGATAAAAATTAAGTTTGTTATTCCGCTAAAGTCTTAGATATTCTCTATCACCAAATTAATAATTTAGCTTATGAAAAGAGCCATTAAACACACATTTTTGTAAAACAAGAAATTCGCGGGCAATAAAATAGTTGGTAGCCCCTCTCCGAAACCTTTGTTGAGGAGATACTAATTAAATAGGCACTACACGATGGAGTTGTTATGGTAAAACTACTAAAACACAATTTGTTTACTATTATTTCATCGTGTCGATGGTTGATAAAAGAATATTGAGTATTTAATATTTGATAGAGAATGGCATATGATCATGGGGTTTGGAGAGGAGAGTAGGTGATTTTGTATGTATGTGAGTCGGTGAGGGTTTAATTCGTCTTTTTATATAAGATTTGATTTTGTGGTCATTAAATAGTAACGTAGTGCCTAGTGGTAGTGGCAGATCTGAGGTTAACATGTGATGTGACAAAGATCTTCATTTTCTACACATAATGAAGTTAGAAAATGGTCTTTTTCAGGTAATATTTGTACTGAGTTTATAAAAATAGTTGGCAAAATAAAACTTTGTAACGTTAACTCAATTTAAAAGTATTTGTTCGACATATAGAAAATTATACGTAAACTATGAATAGAAACATATTACAATATTAGAAGAAGTGAGACTGTGAGGAGTATGTATAAATCACGTTTTGGAGAATTTTCCAAGTGGTAGATAAATAGATGAGGACTTTTGTTGTAAAGTAAGCTTCACCAACCTCGATTTTTAGACCTGTATAATTGGAAACTCACCTACCTCCGCAAATAAAACGGAAAGTATTGCCTTATAATATAATATAGTTTTCTTAATTAAAAAACAATTCTTTTTGGAGTTATCATATACTCATATTGCTGTGTGACTGGTGTCGACATGGTGACATACATAATGTAACCGGTGAGATTATTCTTTTCCTAGAAATAACTCTTTCTTTTGTACGTCATGGTTTGCTTAGACAAATAAATGAAATACCAAATTTTCAAGTATTAAACCATTTTTTAAAAAATCACGTTTTAATTGTGTTGTCTTTTTCTGTTTCGAAGAATAACTTTACCTTATATTATCACATTTGAAATTTTTAATAAATACTTCTCATATTCTGAAAGAAGTAATATAAATTTTTCAAAAAATTTCTTGTACAAAAATGTCATTTAGTTTTAATAGTTCGGTCAATTTCAATTCACTACTATAATTTGAAATGTTTGCCTTAGTTGTGGATGTAAGAAATTTTCTTTAAACAAATTCAATAATTCATATATGCTAAATAAAAATAATAAATTTAACTCATTCATTTTTTTAATTTGTGAGGAAGTTAAAAGTATTAAAAAAGATTGTCGTTTCGTGTTTCTCTTTTCCGAGCTACAACCACTTTTTCAGTTTTTACATTCTCATATTTCTCAATGACAATAAAAAGTAGCGGGTTGCTAACCAAATATCCAAAAGATAGAAAATTAAGGAAACAATTAGTTCGGTCAATTTCAACTCGCTACTAAAATTTGAGAATTTCCAACTAATTAAACCGACAAATTTCTAATTAAAATGTTGGTCAAAAAATTTCAACCAAACCTATTTCGACATACAATATATTGCCATTAAAAAGTGACATTTTTCTTGTAGTGAACCAGTTTTAAGAAACTTCATTTATGAAAAGATTAAATTTAGTTTCTCAACTATTAGCCAAAGTAGTGAGCCTTTTTGTTTTAAAAAATTAGAGATTTATTAAATAGCTTTTGAGTTCTGAAAGTCTTTTTTTTTTTTTTTTCATCGAGTTTTCAAAGTCTTGGGATAATAAATGATCAGTGCTATAGCCTATAGTTTATGTATGACCCGAATGTGAAACATTATGGCGATTGACTATATATTAAAGTATTCGATCGTTACTCGTTTAATAGCAAAACTAGGGGTCTGACTGGTGAGAGAGAAGAGGAAAAGAAATGAGAAGAATTCTTCTTTCTACTAATACGTAGAAGAAAAGTTTCTACTCATAAAATAAAAATTCATTTGATAACAAAAAAACTTTTCTTCCAATGTGGTAGGACCACGTGATATATTTTTCTTCTATGTAGCACACCAGTCACAGCCTAGTACTATATCGTTTCTACCTAGAACAATCAAATCTAATTAAAATTTATAAAGTACTTTTAAAATTTATAAACAAATAAAAATGACATGTTAGATCTGCATAGTACCAAAACAAAGAAAAAAGAACGCACATCGCCACATAATTGCTATGATTCTCACTGTCGGTTGCTTGAAATATTACAATTCTTTTGGTAAATCACAACATAATAAAATATTAAGTCTAACTAATTTAATTAAAACTTAAAAGTTAAAACCTTTGTTTACTTCTGTTTTGAACTTTTAAGATCAGTCAGATCCACCGACGCTCCTACACGCGCAGGTCCAGATCCAAACAGCGCACACACACACAATACCACTAATGTAAATGCTTGGTGGCTATTGCATTTTCACCTATATTAATATTCTATTATTCAAAAACAAGTTATTGTTTGTATTTTCAAACCAACTTTAATACGGATTCATACTGAGATTTAGGTGTTAAATTTGATAATTTAGGTTTGAATAAGTTGTATATATATGTTTCTTTGATTAAAAAAAAAGCTATATATATACACAAATAAATAAAAAGTTGTAGATTTCAGTTTTCCGTATATTGCGAGTTGAATTGTCTATTTTAGTATAAGAATTGACAGATCTTATAAACAAAAATGTTTTGAAATATGAAGAATCATTAACTAAAGTTGACAAAAAGAAAAAGCAAAAACAATATGGTAAAGAAGAGGGAAAAAAGAAACACAAGTCACATGTCGTGGATCTAAGGCATTAATTTAGAAATATGTCGTTATAATAAGCGGAGAACATGGGACGTTTCTCGTGGTCCAATCAGCCGAACGAGATCTCATAATTAAATGACTTCAAATGGGGGAATTCATGGCAGAATGATGATGCAATTTAAGCGACTTTAGAGAGAAAATGATACGAGAGCAATGCATATGACCGACTTTAGAGTGAATGATACAAGCGCGACGATAAACTGATTTAGAAAAGTTTTGGGAAAAAATGTTGCAAATTTTAAATATTTAGCTTCAATTGTTAAACTAAGATTCAATTGATCCGGTTAAGTTGTTTAATCTACATTAGAGGCTAGATCAAACAGTTAAAGACATTATCGATCTGAAAGTAAGATGGTAAACTAAAAAAAATATTCAAATTATAAAAGAATTAAAAACACTATAGGAAGATTATAATTTTAGTGTTTATTAACCAATATTTTCTTATCATTTCAGTCTATACAAAGTATTTCTCTCTTAATTCTGTCTCCGCCACATAGCATTGTTGCGGCCCATGCTAGGTGGTGGAGACGAAATTAGGGGAGAACTTACCAATCATATTATACACTCTTCTCAAGTGTATTATAGGCTATGCTCGTGGAACTATGTCTCATGACTTATTTTCACCCAATCTGTCTATATAACATGCATTACTGTCTACACAAACGCTGATTGGACGGACTGTTCTAATGTACCTAGTTCCACCTTTAGATAACACATGTTCTTTGGTGAAAACCTCCTTTCATAGTCCTTCAAACTTTAAGCAACCATCTCAATATCATGTTTTCATGGCGATTAACGAATGCTGCAGTGTGGTGAATGATATTTATCTTTGTAAGTAAATTCATGTGTTTGTAAATTATTATTTTAAACTCTTCATTAATCTTTGTAAATAAATGATAAGATTTACAAAGATTCTTCTAATGATATTACATAATTGTTTTTTGAAAAAATATATTCTGTTTTAATATATATAGTATATTCTAATTTCTAAAATGAAACAAAAACAGAAATATGCCGTAAATAAATAACCTAGTAGTTGCTAATTCTTGAATAGTCATCGAAAAAAAGAAACTAAAGAAATCAACTGATTGTTCATTCGTGGGCTACTACTGTGAAGGCCCGTTAGGGTTCGCAATAAGTCAATAACTAAGATCTATGATTCACCGAAACAAATAAAACACAGCCACGTGGCAACACTCCCACATCACCGTCCGATCAACCCACAACACGAGTCATACCGCTCGTGCAGCGTGTTCCTTCATCCACGGGATTATAACTTCTACCAGATCCACCAAACCCTCAAAACAATCTCAACCGTCCATTTCATTTTGACCTCATCTATATATTCTCTCTCACTCCCTTTCTCTTCTCCTCGCACTCACTTCTCTCTCTCTCTCTGCCTCCTTCGATTTCAAATCTCAGATCTAGAAAAATGGCGTTGCTCGTCGAGAAGACCTCAAGCGGCCGTGAATACAAGGTCAAAGACATGTCTCAAGCCGATTTCGGTCGTCTCGAACTCGAGCTCGCCGAAGTTGAGATGCCTGGACTCATGGCTTGTCGTACCGAGTTCGGACCATCTCAACCATTCAAAGGCGCTAGAATCACCGGATCTCTTCACATGACGATCCAAACCGCCGTACTCATCGAAACCCTAACTGCTCTCGGTGCTGAAGTCAGATGGTGTTCTTGCAACATCTTCTCCACTCAAGACCACGCCGCCGCCGCAATCGCTCGTGACTCCGCCGCTGTTTTCGCCTGGAAAGGTGAGACGCTTCAGGAGTATTGGTGGTGTACGGAACGTGCTCTTGATTGGGGTCCAGGTGGTGGTCCTGATCTGATTGTTGATGATGGTGGTGACGCTACGCTTTTGATTCATGAAGGTGTTAAAGCTGAGGAGATTTTTGAGAAGACTGGTCAAGTTCCTGATCCTACTTCTACTGATAACCCTGAGTTTCAGATCGTGTTGTCTATTATCAAGGAAGGTCTTCAGGTTGATCCTAAGAAGTACCATAAGATGAAGGAGAGACTTGTTGGTGTCTCTGAGGAAACTACTACTGGTGTTAAGAGGCTTTATCAGATGCAGGAAAATGGAACTCTCTTGTTCCCTGCCATTAACGTCAATGACTCTGTCACCAAGAGCAAGGTATTGATCTTTACTAGTGATGATGAGGCTGATAGGTCTCTAGATCTGTAGTTTTTGTTGCTTATAGGTTTAAACAACAACGTAATCACTAAGTAGTAGGAAACTGTCTTTACTTGGTTACAGGGTTAACTTTAAACTCAGTGTTTCTAATTGATTTTATATTCATCACTGTGTTTGTTTATTATTAGTGGAGAACAGATTAATGTTATGTGCTGTCACTGAGAATTTCATGTGTTGTTGATTTACAGTTCGACAACTTGTATGGTTGCCGTCACTCACTTCCTGATGGTCTCATGAGGGCCACTGATGTTATGATCGCTGGAAAGGTTGCTGTTATCTGTGGATATGGTGATGTTGGAAAGGGTTGTGCTGCTGCCATGAAGACTGCTGGTGCTAGAGTCATTGTGACTGAGATTGACCCCATCTGTGCCCTTCAAGCTTTGATGGAAGGACTTCAGGTTCTTACCCTTGAGGATGTTGTCTCAGAAGCTGATATCTTTGTCACCACCACTGGTAACAAAGACATCATCATGGTTGACCACATGAGGAAGATGAAGAACAACGCTATTGTGTGCAACATTGGTCACTTTGACAATGAGATTGACATGCTTGGATTGGAGACTTACCCTGGTGTTAAGCGTATCACCATCAAGCCTCAGACTGACAGGTGGGTGTTCCCAGAGACCAAGACCGGAATCATTGTCTTGGCTGAGGGTCGTCTCATGAACTTGGGTTGTGCCACTGGTCACCCGAGTTTCGTGATGTCTTGCTCTTTCACCAACCAGGTTATTGCCCAGCTCGAGCTCTGGAACGAGAAGTCAAGCGGTAAGTACGAGAAGAAGGTGTACGTTCTTCCCAAGCATTTGGATGAGAAGGTTGCAGCACTTCACTTGGGCAAGCTTGGAGCCAGGCTTACAAAGCTGTCAAAGGACCAATCTGACTACATCAGCATTCCGATTGAGGGACCATACAAGCCTCCTCACTACAGGTACTGAGAGAGAGAGAGAGTGGACAAAGCGTATGGTTCGGGTCTACTTGTGGTGGAAGAGTGGAACTGTTTGAGATATTGGTCTTCTGATGAAGTTGACCAAATATCAGTATGAATAAGGGTTATTGGCTTTTAAAGGTTGTGCTTGTTTTCTCCATTTTTCATCAAACTTAAATTAGTTTTTGGTTTATGGTTTAGTTTCCTCTTGATTTTATTTTGTGTGTTCTGTTCAACGTTGTACTCTTCAAACAAATGAGAAACCAAAAAAAGGGGAAACTTGTTTTCGGTATCCCAATTTTTAGCGACTTTTGTTGAATGAATGTCTCAGTTGCTCATCTTTAATGTGGGTTAACACACGAAATAACACATGGGTTCGATTCGTGGGTGGATCTGCGGTTGTAGTTACTATCGTACACGTTTCAAAGTTCTCTAATTAATTCAGAAAGGCTCTTTCAATCTAACTTTTTGTTAACATTCAGCTAAAAATATGCGTTTTCATTTTCTTCAACGAACTATCTTTCTTCTTTGTCAGGACTACTAAAATCTGCCTTGAAAGTTTCAAATTTTACTGCTTTTGTGAGAACAATGAGAACGTTCCTCCAAAGAGATAAAAAGAGAGGGGTTGACAATGTAAAATTTACGCTGCGTAACGAGTCTAGATCGTCTCAGCAGTAAGCTAGGGCTGGACAAAAAACCCGAACCCGAAGTAGGAACTCAAACCCGACCGAAAATACTCGATCAGAATCACGAACATTTTCTCTATATCATAATTGCAAGGAACTAGACGATTGAAGGATGTGAAACACTTAAGATTAGTAGACTAGACTATTTGAAAAGTTTGGATGTTATAAGATATGATTTTTGATTTTCAATGATTTATATTTTTTTCTAATAAGCACACATGTTAGTCAAATTATTTATTGCCTTATATTATTTATTTAGCTTGTTGTGTAAGCTAGGTTTAGGGTAGCCTTAATAATGATTGAACGGCACATATAAATAGCTTTAAGAATCACGATAGTAAAGCCTTAAATATCTTTTAGAAATAAAGGTTTCTGTTCAGAGAACAATATAATGGAGGCGACGAAGAGGGGGAGAGTTGGGACCCATCACGAAGCTTCACCCACGAAATTGCCCTACCTTCCTCAAGAGGTAATCACAGAAATTCTGCTTCGATCACATGCTAGATCATTGGGGAGATTCAGATGCGTGTCAAAGCCTTTTCACTCTCTCTTATCCGATCCCAAGTTTGCGAAAAAGCATCTCGATCATAACGCGGTACGATTGGGCCACCGTAGACTTATACTGCCTTTCAATAATCTATTTGCGGTAGATTTAGATTCGATCCGTGATGGTTGTGAAGGAATTAAGGATTTGACTGCTGTGGAACTCGATTACCCGCTTAAAGAAGATGTAGATTTCTTATCTGAATTATATAAGAAAGCTGAATTGAAATCGAATTCAGATGGAATTCATTCGTCCGGAAAATATAAAAAACGTTGGGTTCGTTTCTTTGGATCTTCGAACGGGTTGCTGTGTATGGCTAACATTTTGCTTTTAAACGATGTCTTCTTGTATAACCCGACCACCGGAGAATCCAAGAAACTACCAGACTTGCCTGAATCTTTGCGTTCCAAATCCACTAAAACTTTGTTTAGTTATGGGTTTGGTTTCGATTCTCTAAACAATGATTTCAAAGTGGTTAAGTTTATTGATGGTAACGACAATTATGTCTACTCATTGAAGACAGATTCGTGGAGACGAATATGCAATATGCCTTATAAAGATGTTTGTTTTTTTACCTCTGTGGAACTCAACGGAGCGATCCATTGGATTTCCATACCTAGAAGAGGAGAAACTAGTCAGAAAGTGGTTACAGCATTTGACCTTACGACAGAGAAGTTCCGAGTTATGTCATTACCTGATTTGGCCGAGGAATGTGAGCATATCTATCCAAAATCTAAGGTCGGTATTCTCAAAGGGCGTCTTTGTGTTGTTTATTTTTGCATGAAGATACATGATGTTATATGGGTAATGAACGAGTACGGCCTCGAGAGTTCTTGGAGTAAGATTCGAATCAGCCGTTCCTACAAACACATGAAACCGCTGTGTTCGACCGAGAATAACGAGGAGGTTCTTCTGGTGCTCGATGGACACTTGGTCTTGTACAATTTTGAGCGTAATACTAGGAAGAATCTGAAAATCCGCGGTGTTGAATTCGACAAGTCTCTACTCGGAAATACGTACGTGGAGAGCCTCATATCACCAAACTCATACGTTATAGAGAGATAAAAAAAGGACCTGCAATGTTCATTACTCTGGAGTTTATAGATTTGGTGGTTTAGTTACTTCTTAAGACTATTTTGTTGATTCAAAAGATTTTCTATACTTACAAAAATAAAACTCTATTGTTGAGATTTATTGTTAAACTATAAGATGATTTTGGTGTTATTTGAAGAACACAGATTGCTCTTGCTCGTGTAATTAGCAAGAATCTTAATATACTAAGTGACAAGATTCTAATTTGGTCCAAATCACCCAAAAACAAGCAAAACTAACACCCAAATTTATCCATCAATCTACTGAAAAAACTTCATATAATTTATAGATCTCAATAATTAAGCAAAAATAGTTGTAGTGTTACAATTATATATAACAATTCATATATCAAAAAAGGCTCAAAACATATATAGAACTTACTTGCCTCTGAATTTCAGACCAAAAGCTAAAAAACTTCCAATTTTGGCAATTTCTTGGATCTTACCTTCATGTCTTGATGTCGCTTGTGTCTCTAGCACATCTTGTAATGGTCTCGCAGCCTCTGTTGTAAGAATTAGCTTGTCCGGAGCGACAATCGTAGTAAGAAGCTCCTGGTTTCTGACAAGGAACCATGTCTCTCCTTAGGGTTTCGTAGCCGATGTACCGTTTCTGTGCCATCAGTACTCTCCGGCTGATCTCAGTTGGCATTAGATCTTCATCTTCTCCGATGAGACTGTTTCGGACTAACATTGCGTCGATCTCTCCGTTCGGCGACGGAATCGGGAACGCGTCGGAGATTGAGAGGAAAAGAATGGTGAAAATTATCAACGCCATAGAGTTAAACATGTCGATGTTGGAAAATTGCAGATTGTGCCGAAGCGATCTCTCTTTGTCTGTCTCTAAGTAGAAGCAGAAGCAGAAATGGGGTAGTTGGTGAAGAAGACGAAGCTGTCAAATGTACAGTTTTCTTTAACCGGATTTAGGTTTTGGTTTAAGTGTTCGATTTAGACCGGCTAGTCAACTTAAACCGGCCGGATTGCAAAGGTTTTGGTTTGGTTGACTGTCAAGTTAAACCAGTGTCTTCTCAGATTGTTAAGTTTTAAAATTAGAGATATACCATTATCTATGCTCAGATAAGTGGAAAATTAGTTCTCTTTCCTCCCTAAATATCTCATCTACTGTTTAGTGTTTAATAAATTTGGATTTTTTTATCCCTATCTTCATTATTTAATTTCTCTTTCTTACTTGTGTTTGATGTGAGAAGAAGAAAATAAAAAAACTCTAGACAATTTCATTCTCTGTCAATACTTATGACGGACGTCAATGTTGAACTCGAGACCAGCTCCGCCGAGACGGCGCCTTGACCCAACGTTGAACTCGAGACCAGCTCCGCCGAGACGGCTCCTTGACCCATGTGTTTGCCAACAATTGATTGAAGTTATATTGGTTGTTGGAAAACTAGAGTATTAGGAGGAGTGTCTAATGATTCTCAGGAATCAATGGATATCGTCATGGACGATGACGAGGGCAATTTTTTGTCTCTGTTTGTGTGGTTTGAGTTCTAATTAATATGGAATTCGTGAAGGCGTCTATGTTTGAGTTTCAATTTGTGTTGTGATGTATCTAATACTTCAATTGTTATCGGAGATTATGACGGTGGAATTAGAAAAACTGTGAGATATTTTGCTAAACTAAATATAAACTCGAATTGATCCGATAATTTATAAATTAACGATTAAACAATGTAAAATTCCGTTAAATAAACTATTAATCCGTTATAAATATATGTAATATTAAAGAATTAATAACTCAATTTTGTAGTTAGGTAAATAAATTATTATTTTGTTATTGTTAACGATTTATAGTATTACTTAACATATTATTATTATTGTTATCGTTTATAATTATATACTAGATAACAACCCGCACATAGTGCGGGACAAAACGATTATTAACCAATTTTAATGTATTGACAATATTGAAGGTGTTCACTCCTACCAAAAAAAAAGATTGAAGGTGTTCGATTTTTATATTATTAGATAAACGGTGGTGTATTAATGATTATCAAGATTAGTAAATTTTTTATTTATGTATTAATGTTTATGTTTATCATAATTTATGATATATATCTTGGTATATTAATCAATATACAAAATACTAGGTACTCCATTTTGTATAGATTTTTATATCTTAATTGCATATTATAATTGTATTTTTGTTTTAATTAATTGTATTTTATTTTTAATTAATTGAGTAAAATAAAAAACATAAATCAAGTGAAAAAATAAATATAAGTAAAACTAATGGCAAAATCTGTAAATATCTTAATAAGTGTTGGGTTTTTAATTAAATGGATTGAGAAGCTCTATGAGAACGACACGTCAGCATGACATTTTTGTTAATCACACATGAAGATAAGGTTATTTATTAAAAATGCTTTTCAATTAATATATAAGGGATACCCGTTATTAGAAATTTTTATCCAGTTACTTACATTAGCAAAAGAGTAATTATGCATAAATATGTATTTTATTATAATTATGCATAAATATGATTACTGGTTTTAACATGATAAATATGCATTGAACACATAATATATGAATTTACTACGAAACTATACTAATTCACATGTTAATCAAATAATTATACACACAAATACTATATTATATGTAACCCGTTGTTTTTATATCTAATATATATAATAAATTGGTTTACACGATAAATATGAATTTATCACATAAATTATAAACTTATTGCGATATAATATTTAACTCGGTATATTTATTTTGCATTCATTGTTTAGGGTGCTAGTACTCCTAAAGTTGGTGAAGTTATTGGAATTCAGAGTAACGCAAATGCTAAAAAATTAGTCGATACTTAAGTTATTCTGTAATGTTTTCGTTACTTATAGCTCGTAATTTTTTTGATAATTATATATGTTTGATAATTTAACTACTATAGTCAAGTGTTTGTTATCTAATTGTTCGTATTTGTCTATAATTTTAAGAGGATAGATTGTGTTAAAGACGATGTTAGCTGATAATTTAGTAGTTAGTGTTTATATTTTCGTTAGCACCGGTTGGTTTTTTTTTTTTTTTTTTGCATTCCTTGTTTTAGGGCGCTAGTCTTGCTAAGGTTGGTGAAGTTACTGCAATTCAGAGTAACGCAAATGCTAATGACAATATTAATCGATACTTGAGTTACTCTGTAATGTTTTCGTTACTTATATCTCATAATTTTTTCTTTTGCTCTGTCTTAAGGTGTTGCTATTACAGATGTTGGTGATGATATTTGGCTGAAAGACAAACGCGGACGATAATAACGTGGTTAGTCGATAAGTTGCTTAACTCGGTTAGCCTCCGTATCTGTGCTACACAACTAAAGATCTTTATGTTTTATATGGGTATTTTCGTCTTAATTATTTAAGGTGAAGAGAGAGAACTAAATAACTAATTATGAAAGCATACATACTTAATTTTTCGTTCGTCTGAGCATACATATTTAACTCACCCTTAAAATTACCTACCACATATTAACTTGTGAAGGAAATAGAGGTCTCTTATTTTATGTTTTGTTTACTGGTGACAACGAAAACGATACATTTCTTATCGTCGGATGAGTTAGGAAAAATTTCTCGCAAAATTGCGAATCGTTTTTATATGATATAGTCGTGAATGATCAGCATGCTCTACATGTTGAAAACGTTATACTAGACGATGTATATCATACTAGATAAGGCCCGCCTAAATAGGCGGGTATAATATATAAATATAAATTGTTATCAATTATATTTGAATTTTGATTAATATAATAATCCATTCAGTTTCCCTAATATTTAATAATTTAGTATTTTTTGTTTTAAGAAAAAATTAAATCTTACATATTCTATTTTCTATACATTTTAGTTATTTATTTCATCGTAATAAACTGAATTTTAATTCTACACATTTTTTCGCATTGATGATATTTAAATCCTAAATAGTAACTGACACACTTTTATATATTCAATTTAGTATTTTTTTTTAAAACGAAATTTTAATCTTACACATTCCATTTTCCAATATAATTTAACTATTTATAACATCACAATAAACTTGATTTTAAGTCTTCATAGTTCATCTTATTGGATAAACTGTTAATAATAATTTTGTATCAAAATCGTATATATATCATATCAAATCTATATCTTAGTTAATATTAAAAATTAAATATATTAAAAAATAACAAAACATTTAATAAAAAATAGAAATCCACAAAAGTTATGGAAAACAAACATTGTTAAAATATAGTTTTCTATATAACGTAATCCCATAAGTTAGTTTTACCTCATGGCAAACTAATTTTAAATAAGTTAAAATTAATAAATAAATCATTAAAATATATATATATATATATATTAACATTCTCATTAGTCAAAAATTCAATCATATAAGCCATTTTCCCAAATATTTTTAGTTTATAATTATGACTAGATGCACTAAAATTGTTAAAATAAAATTAAGTATAACCACACTAATTTTCTTATCAAATATTTGTTCGTTTTTATAAGCTCATTATTTTTTGTCAAAATTTTGTGTTTTCATTTGATGAATAAAAACACTATATTACGATGATAAATACAATTTTATCTAATTAAATTAATGTTAAATAACTTATATTGTTATTTAAAACTTCAACAGTTATTGTTTATTTGTTAATATCCATACTAAATGATTTTATAGAAAACAATTAACACATGTCAAATCTAAGAAATTGTTAGTTTTCCTTTTTGGCTAAGAAAAATAAAGTTAACAAATTTTAAAAATTAGATATATAAATTAGTATATGTAAATATTCTTTTTTTTTTTAGTTTTCCTATTTCGTTAATGAAAAAAGTTAAATATTTTTTGACACATGTCAACATCTAATCGATAGACTTGACACATGTCACGATCATGCGAGTTATTAACTTTGAAAACCATAATTTATATAATAAGATTTGCCTCACTATGCGAAAACCATATATAATAATTTGATAGAAACTTTCTATTATATGAATGTCTTGTGACGGTTTTGATAGAAAAATATTGAACATTTTCGTACTTTTGACTTGGTTAGTACATGTTACCGGTTTTTCACGTCAATAACATTTGATTCGCGTTTCCATGAATTCTTCTAGCCCATCCATTGGAATTTATGTGTTTATACATCCACTCTCGAACATAAATCCCGTGAGACATTATCTCGCTCCAAAATTTAGAAAAATATATTTAATTGTCAAAAGGGGATTTCAAGAAAATATTTATTTTTAAGTGATCTTTCTTCTTTACTCACTTACTCTTGCCAACTTTGGTTTATATAAGCATACATATATACATACATTTTTTTTTTGCGAGATATTTGTATGATATATCAGCTACGAAATTGAGAAGAATAAATCGACGCAATTGCGAGACAACTTCTTCTTCACAAAAAGAGGGTAACATATTTTGAAAAATTTTATTATCTACCACTATATGTCATCTCAAATGTGTGGCAAATTTAGCTGAAAAATATGGACCCTCGCCCCATTGCGCTGCCTCTTAAGTCGGCCCTGGTCCCATATCACATGACAATAAGCAGGGCCGGCGCAGAGGCCAAGCAACTGAAGCCAACGATTGGGGCCTCAAAATTTTAGGGCCTTTTAAACTAAAAATTTGTTAAGTTTTGGATATGCTGCAAAAGCTATAAATTAATTTTGTAGGGCCTTTAAAAAAAATGATATGGGCTTTTAAAAACAAACTAATTATCTTCAACACTAAATTTTTGATTTAGTAAAAAAAACTCTAAAAATCCTACAAGTGATACCTCTCTTATGCGTGTATGTGAGTCAATTTGCTTATTTTACAAGTGAAAAATCCTAGGTTTTGAAGTTAATTGTTAGTTTTGCTTTTGAATTTATTGTTTTTTCCTTCCAAATTTGTTTTAAAAAAAAAAGCAAATTCGATAATGATTCGTTAATGGTTTTTGTAGTATATGAAAAAGGCATACTTTTTGAAGCTTTGCTATGGCACTCGAAGATGTCGGGCCGGCACTGACAATAAGGATCTAAAACAATTTTAACAAAAAAAAAAAATAAGGATCTAAATTTGGTTTCTGCCATCAAAATACTTGAGCTTTTGTATCTAGATTTTTTAAAAATCGGTCCATAAAATTAATTTAAATTTAAACAATGACTCTAAATGATTCAACTAAAATAAAAAGCCCCCTACAAATTTCTTTACCTGATATATATTATACGATTTTAAAATGTAAGTGACATCAATTGTTTTGACCAAGATCACCGTCTGAATAACCAAATAAACGTTTTCAAAAAATTCTACCTATTTTAATAAATCAGTTACATATCTATTATAAAAGAAATTTGAATGGCCGATGTGATGTTATTTTCTTTCTTAGTCAAAGCCAAACAATTAAAGTAGATAGTAGATACTATCAACGTTTAAAAGCAAGTCTAATACAATTGTGGTCAGCTTAACTATTTTTATCTAAACAGGAAAGAAAATTATAACCCCTTCAGATAAAATGGTGGTCAACAAAACTATTTAAACACAATCATGAATCTGAGTATAAATTAATAACAACACCTTTGACCAAATCATCATTGTTCAAATAACCAAATAAAACAAATACTCCATATATAATATAGAAAAACCATAGATAAAAAAAAAAACAGTCAATTCCCAACATCTATATATCCAAAAGAAAGGTAAATTGGGTTGTATAATATCATAAAAAATGTTGAAAGACAACCACTTGAATATTAAAACAGTATCAATAACATCTTTCAAATATTTGTAAAATCTAATATTCTTACTATCAGACTATCAGTGTACTTTTCTATAGTTTTTTTTTTTTTTTGTTTCTCAAGAATATTCTAACTGTGAGTTGTTGTATTTTTTAGCAACATAAACAATGGCCATTCAGAAGTTTTCATATTTTCTCTTACTTTTGTTGATGGTGTTTGCTCTCATCCTTCCATCCATAATTTCAGGTAACAAATATATTTACTCAGAAGTAAATTGTCTTAAATGCGATTATTTTTGTTTATTTTTCTCTGATATCATGGTGGGAGACTTGAAGTCTTATTTAAAGACTAGATCTTGACCCGCACATATGTGCGGGATTTCATATTATAAAAAATGTGTTTTCATAAAATTTAATTCAATATAGATTCTTTTGTAATTTTGGTCCTATATGTAGATTCTGATCAGCACGTACGTGTGGAATTTATACCAAGTGCAGTTTGATTCGGTTTTAGTGTGAAGTATAAAATAGTTAAATGTTTTAAATGGTTCAATTTTGACCATTACTTTGAAGCAGATGGACTGGAAATAACCGTGAAGCGGATTAGTGATCTATAAGATTTTTATTAAACTTGTGAATGATTAAAAATCTGTGAACCGATGAGATAAACTAACCGGTTGATAGGTACTCGACTCGTATCCGTCTCGTACCCGTCTCGAAAAGAAGGTATATGTGACCTTAGGGTCAGGTAAAGGGTGTTATTATGTTACCCGTAGGTAAAAGTCAAGTATCAGATATATGTTTTTTTAATACTTGTCACTTTACCCGGTATATTTCTCGCTTTACTATGTGACCCGTAAATATCCAATTTATTAGTGTTTTATAATTTTTCTTTTATTTTATAAATATATCTTATAGTAAAACTTAAAGCCTAAGTTTATAAGTTTATACTTTTTGGAAATATATATTGTATATGTTTATGAATTCTTTTTTTGTTAAACAAATACTTCTATTTTGGAATATGAAATTATTATGCGGTTACAGAATTTATTTTAACACATGCATTTTGGTCCTCAAATTTTAGTCCAGCGGGTAAGGGAATAGGTCTAGGATTCGGATGGGATACATCATACATGTATTATATTTTTTTTGTATTTTCCATTTGAGTATTTAATTTTACAAAATTAGTGTAAATTATCCCTTTTTTTTTTTAATATTTCTCACTTATGTCTTAAAAATACCCGAATTTCTCAGAACTTTTATCTTGAAATATACCTTTACCCGTACCAAAATTGATAGATATCTAAATTAGTGAGAGTTTAAGAATTGAATTCAGCTACCCTAAATTTATGATACCTTCATATTACCGTAATTATCGCCCGTTCGTGCGAAGATATGTTTGTTAAGATTTAATTTGATGTAGCACTTATAACCTGCATACATACCGGTTTCGATTCGATTTAGAGAGAAGGAGTATTGGAATTGTTTTTGTTATCAGTAAAGGCAATTATATAAAAAAAAATGAGAAAAAGTAGGAAAGTCCATTTCGGGACGGAAAACCCTTCTCAACCGAAATCTGTCAGAAATTATTCCATATTATAACCGTTTCTTTTTAAATAATTTACACGTTTGCAATTTTATATTTCAGTTCAACGGGTAAGAGAATAGGTCTAGGATTCGTATGAGATACGTGTATTTCTTGTATTTTTGTTTGGATATTTAAGTTTTACAAAATTAGTTAAAATGATCCACATGTTCTTTATATATATTTCTCAATTATATCTTAAAAAAACACTCGAATTTCTCGAAACTTTCATCCCAAAATAGACCTTTACCCGGCCCGAAGTTGATAATATCCAAATTAGTGAGATATTAATAACTAAATTTAGCTACCCAAAATATCTGATACTTTCTTATTATCCGTAATTCATGTTCCGTTCGTGCGAAGTTATGTTTATAAACATTTAATTTGGTGTAACATATATAATCTGTATACATATTGGTTTGGTATTCAGTTTAGTATTCGGTCTAGGTTTAATCCTGTTTATGAATGTTAAAAATGATAATAGTTTTATGTGTATCTTGAAACTCGGATTGACCCGGCGGTCAGATCATGACTGAATGTAAACCGGATTTGAATTTCAAGTATTAAATCACTTTTCTGTTATATCATTTAATTATAGTTTATTTATAAGAAAGATTGTGGCGTACATAATATATACTTATTGAGTTGTAACTATGATTTCAATTTATAAATTCAGGTTCATGAGATTGTGACTGAATTTAGTTCATGACTAAACAATCCGTTTTTTTTTCTTCGTATAAATTGAGTTTAATTTATAGGTTATGTGATTTAGGTTCAATAAAATTTTAAGGTATAGGATGCTTGCATAAAATAATATGAAAATGTTTTTATTCTTAATCATTGTACAATAAATTAAAAACAAATACGATGTAAGACATCGAATGTAATAACCCTGACTATAAGGTCGAAAGTAAATAGCAACAGAATTGGTAGATATATATAATATCAATGTGCTAAATTTGCAAGTATTCACACATATAATCTAGTTGGATATATGAAGAGTCGAATGAGTCAAATGATTTTAAATTGTTGGAAACGAAAAAAAGAAAAAAAGAAGGCTAAATTCAAATTGAAACCCATTAAACACATAATTTAGAACCAAACATATTGTAGTTTGAGGTCTTAAAAAGCCCATTTATCATTTAGACCCAAAGAAGAAAGCTTAATCGGGGAGGGGAGAAGTCATCTTCAACATCAAGGACATCATCGAGACATGCAGATTCAGTGTGACCTCCGACTCCGAAATTTAGATCATCGTTCTTACCAAGATGATCATAATACAGTTTGACATTTTACAATACTTGCCTTGGTGATACCAAATATAGAGAGACTCGAAAAATCATAAGGTACAAATGATTTTTTTTCGTGAAATTGTAGGGAAGTTCTTAGATTGAGACTCGAAAATATTTATTGTCTACTTACATATTCATCTGCTAATTTTTTTTTCAAATTTTCTACATATTGTGATTTGTGTTACTTCACAGGATCTGGACCTAGATGCAATATAAAAGAATAAATCAAGAGATAAGACTTACGCTGTCAATGAGTTCGATCAATATTCCTTGATCCATGAATCATAGATGTCTCTTTGTTTCCTTGTGTTTATAGTGATCTGTTGACCTGTAAAGGAAAACTACTTTATAAATTTAGGTGTTGTTTTGTATTAGAGAAACGATAATACTCATATATATAAGCATGAAATTAGCATAACCTTCCATCTTAATCTTCAATTCTCAGTAGGTGACATAATCATGTTTCATAGTGACTTCAATTTTATATATCTCCTTAAGTAAAAAAAATAGATATACGTTTTCATGTAAATCATAAATATTTGAAACATACAAACCTTCTAAATAGTTTCACCTTGAATTTCTTTTTACTTCCAGATTCCCAATACACAGGCTCATTGAATCAGACTCTTTGGATGAGATTCTTTGGATGAAGATCTGAAACAAACCATCAAGTCAAGACATGTGAAAATAAACAAAATAAAAGGTATTCAAATTCATCTAAATAAATAAATTAGAAAAATCGACTTGTCAATAGAAGCAATATTTATAGTTATACAAAAAAAACAAATCTATAAACGATTTAAGTATAAAGAAAATATCTCTCATCATTAAAATGTGTATTTAGATATAGAAATTTGTTTCTTAATAGGTATGGTTCCTACAATTATATAGAAAAATTGGTATATAAACAATAATATACCATTTCGAATTAAGGCTTTTCTCTCTCGTCAAGCTCTTTTCATGTGCTTTTACATCGGGTTGAAGACCAGATCTTTACATCTGAAAAATAAAATATTCAATTAAGAGGATTAGAACAATACTATTACGTACGTGTATACCAATACATCACACATAGACCATGTTGCATTCGTTGCACTGTAAAATAAACGCACTGAATCTTTCACAATTATGTTTCACAGATTTTTGGTATCAAATTCTCTCATAAAAAAACACATGTCTTTGGTTTTACCTTTAAACGGATCATTAAACAGTTTCCAATCGTTGTCTTAGCCATCAACAGAAACAGGCGTCTTCATGAATCACCACAATATCCCTTTTAGATGTTTTACGCGTCACATCGATGCCATAAGTGTAGATAAGTGGAGTTTTTATCTGCAGTGACAAAAGCAAAAAAATATTATTAACTTTATTTTGACAACAAAACCTTAAATCAAACCGAGTTAGCTTGAAATGCCATTATTTATAGAGAGATAGTTTGTACATAATTTAGGTTTAGCCGACTAATCTAAATATATTTAACTACTAAGATCTTAACAAATATGGTGATTTTATTATTAAATTTTAAAAACTATCCTTATATATAACCCAATTTATGATTGAAAAAGAAAAATCTTTGATTCCCATAATATAAGGAATCCTAAGTTGCAAGATACATTACGATTTATATTTTTTTAAATCAAAATTATGTTCAAAATAAATTTTTGTTTCCTTAACTACAAAATCTTTACATGGTTAACAATTTTTGAAAGATTTTAGATTTTATAGTTAATGATAAATATATTTTAGGAAATTCGAATATTTTGTTGACTTTTTTACTGGTGTTTGTTGTAGTTGCTTAATACAGGGGATTTGATTTTGCGTTTTTAAATTATAAGAAACAGAATATAACAAACGAAATCAATAATTGATGATAAAATATTTTAAGGAAACTGAAAATATTCTCAAAGATTACGAATTGTAGTAATGCACCAAATCGAATAATAACTTTTGTTTAATTATAATTCGAATAATATATTTTGGCTAACTATAGACGTGAAAAATAATAGTTTCTTGATAAATCCGAATAATATAATATTTTTTCAATGATATAACATTTTCAATTTTTAATAAAATTTTTGAATAATGGATTAGTATATAACATTTTCAATAACATTTTCGAACTATATGAGTATTATAATTCAAAATAACATTTTTTTATAAATTCGATTGATATAAAATGTTTTCAATGATGTATCATTTTCATTAACATTTTCAATAACATTTTTGATAACATGTTCGAATAATGGATTACTATATAACATTTTCAATAATATTTGCGATCACATTTTCGAATAATAGATTAGTATATAACATTTATACTATTTTTGTAACATTTTCGAATTGATTAGTATATAACATTTTCGAATTATATTAATTGTGTAATCGTTTGAAGAAATATTTTTTCGAATTATATGAATTATATAAACAAAATCTTTTAATATATTCAAACCCGTTTGACCCGTTGACCCGTTAATATATATTAGTGACATGGAATAAAATGATTATGATTAGAATTCTTTAATGGCATATATTGTAATTTCTTACAAAATCAACGTTATGATCCTTAGGATGTACTTCCCAAATATTAGTATAGGATTTCTTTGAAAAAATTGGGATGCTTCTACCAGCAATATACACGAAATAAAATGATCAAAATTCTCTGTATTTGCATTAACATGTTGAAATATTAGTTTTACATGTGAAGAAAACCAATATATTTTAATATTAGTTTTACATTTGAACAAAAACATTTGTGAATGTAAATACACGTTAAATGCTTTTATTTTGGAATGTTTATCAGAGTTTTTTAATAAGTCGAGTTACTCTAGTGTGAAAAATGATAGTATTTTTTAAAGTTAGTAAAATGTATGGTTTCATGCATCATAAAAATTAGCTTTTTATATTGATGCGTATTGTTTAGTCTAAAAGATGAATAGTGAAACAATTTTAAAACAAAAGATTTAATCATATTATTTTTTTTTTACATTTAGTTACAAAATTTTTTTTTTTCTGTATATTTTTCTTTAAGAAAAGATTCAGTCAACTCCACTATAACGGAAGGTCATTTTGTGTTATTTTAAAGGTGGCAATTCAGATTGAAAAATATGTTAACAGTTTGAAAAGAAATAATGGCTATCGCTCAGAATTTAGTTTTTTTTTTTTTAAAAAAAACTTTAAAATTTATATTGTTATTGTAAAAAAATATTATCAAACTCACCGGGATTGGAATCAGAAACATAAACATGCACTAGTAATACAAATTCATAAAATAATCAATCGATAGTTTTTGTACTTAATCTTCTTAATGTGTTTGTTTATGCAGTCGAAGTCATACCATGTATACCGGGATCAAAATGTACAAACGATATGACATGCAACGAACTTTGTAGATTTAAAGGATTCAACAAAGGAGGGTTTTGTCAAAAATATGTTCACAAAACAACCGGCCAATGTTGCTGCCATCCTGGTTTCGAATCTCAAGAGTATTCCACAACCGGTGATACCAATGTAGTCATTACTAATTAATTCCTCATTTGATGTATTCTCTATTATCAGAATAATATGTTTCAATATGGATTATACATTTTATTGTATCAACTAGGTGAGACTCTCTCTTTTCTTTTCAGTTTTTACTAATACAACAAAATTCCCACAAGCACTAATTAGAGTTTTATATCATTCAAAAAATTTAGTAAATTCTTTGATCAGATGTTTTCAACTAATTATATACATGTAATAATGACGCGTTCGCACATAAAAAAAACCATTATGGCAAAAATATCATCTATACATGGCTTCTGATGTTTCTTTAAATCAAGTTGCTATAAAAAAATAACAAAAGAATGTGAAGATATCATAAACTTATTGATATTTGCAAGAGAATCTCAGATATTCATCCCCTTACGATCACTACTTTTCAAATAAGCAACTTAGCACGTCTTCAAAATTATTTGTAAGTGCCACACACGAACCTAAATGGAGAAGATAAGTTATTTATTACACAAAACGATCTTATATAAAGGATTCTCATGTTGAACTATATCATAACAAAAAGAAAAACAAAAACAAAAGGAGATTAAAAGAGCAGCTACGGGTACGATGAGATCCTCAAGAATGATAGGGGTTGGTCATTGCTTGGTCGTTTATGTTGTGGTCTTTAGTGCCATTGCTGCTATAGTGATAGCATACGACTCATCCCTTTCAACACCACAATACACTTCCCCTTATCCACCCAAAAAGTATTCTCCTTACCCTTCAGAATCACCACCACCTCCACCACCACAATATAGAAGACAAGAGCCTATGTACGTGCCACATCCAGAGTCATATGTCTACAGTTCTCCGTCACCTCTACCAAACAGCTTTCCTTTCCTAAACTAGA
>NW_003302549.1:14507293-14532075 GCF_000004255.2 Arabidopsis lyrata subsp. lyrata | reverse complement strand
TTTGTCAATACTTGCAGTTGGTTAGTGATCTAAATTTTGCTGGTTGGTTATCAAAATTTTGCATCAATTGAACAACTAATATGTACAAATGAAAATAATGTTTTTTAGCAAATTAAAAATAAAGAGGGTTGCAAAAACATGAGTGGTAAATTAAATGAACGAATATGGTGAAAATCGAAATAAAAATATTATAATTAAAAAAAATGGAAAATATGGCATTCTTCTTCTCAGGCTCCAACTACTCTCCGGAAAGTTGTAGCTCAAGCGGTGGTTTATCACATTTTTAAACCGAGGAAAATTGTATACCACAACTCTCAAATAATTTCTCCTTTGATCGTCATCTTTAAGAACATTAACCGAGAGGCACAAGAAACGTTGGAAGGAACTTATGCTGCTTTCGATCTCCGGTAAGCACCAAATCAAACCCAAACCTACTATAGTCTTGTTTTGTATTTTTTTCGGAGATTACTCACCTAACTCTAGGTTATTTTTTTATGTAATTCCTAACTTTCATTAATAATGATATTTACATTTTAGCAAAAAAAAAAAAACATTAACACTTCAGTCTGTTAATGTTTTGTGTTTTGTTCACATTGGAAACTTTGTAGGAATCTTGATTTGAAGTTAATAAATGAGTTTTGATTGTTTAAAAGAAGCAAGAATATGTTTATTTTTATTGATGAATGTCAAGCCAAAATAAAATTAACGATGGAGTTTATAGTATTTTTTGGTGCAAAGATATATACGTCTACTGAGATTAAAATATGGTTACAACAACATAATTTGGGATCGTTTTGCCAAAGGTGATGATAATGATTTCTCCAAAGTGAAGGAATGTGATGATAATGATATATTTATCTCTCCGAGGTGGAGGAAGTTGAGAAAGAAATTAGGCATTCTCAAGTACTGTCTATTCACCTAAGCACTTTCCTCTCTTTCGTGAAGAGATCTATCTCATCTAACGTTTTTTTTTAGTAAAAGAGCCAATAGTGAATACATCAAGGTAAAAAGTAAAAAAAAATTATAAAAAAGTGTTAATACCTAACTTTCATTAATAATGATATTTTACATTTTAGGGAAAAAAAAAACATTAAGGGGGTGTTATTAGATAAAAGCATTTGACTTAGTCAAGTAGTCTCTTATATATATAGTCATGTAATGAGAACAATGTGATTAACCTAGAGAGTTGTCACATTGAGCAACTCTCCTCTTTTCCATTTTATGAGATCAAATCTAAGTTTAAAAGATGTATAGTGTGTTGGAACTTATTTTCATTAGTTGCGCCGAACTAATTTTTTCGGGTAACTTTCAAAATTGAAGTTCGTTTGAATGAGAAATGGAGGTCCAAAGTAGCTAGCTTGGATAGCTTGAAATTTGACTAAAGGATTAAATGTTGCACTTCAGAAGTTAAAGGAAAAATCCAAACCAAGCATATGTGCCGAGCCGTTTTGTATCGTGTCGAGGTGGACCGGATTTGGGATTTGAGATTCGAGAAATGAGCTTATAACTTAAATAATAATTGTTATGTACCCAAATGTATATAAGTTATAATGTTAAAAGATTCAACATACATCTCTTTTAATTGTGAACTAGGATCGGACCCGCGGTCCACCGCGGGAGAATATTGATTTACATACGTTGATTTTAATATTGTGCGTGTTTTTAGTAGAACGAATCGTGTAATGTACTTATAAATATTCCTAATAAAAAATTGTAAAAAAAATATTAAATTGTTTATAATTAAACCAATCGTATTAATTATGATTTACAAAATGGAATTTTGTGTTTTAGAATTCAAAAATTAGACGAATCATGGGAATTAAAGCAGTCAAAATAGGTCAAAAACCGTGGGTCGAGCCCAAATCATCTCACTATAGGCCAGATTTGGGAAAATATATTAAACCCGCAAATAAGCGGGCCACATGGATTGATTCGCAGTGGGTCATCGGTTTTCGTCCGGGGGTTGGCGGATCAACCCGCATGATAGTATTTATTGATAAAAATATAATTTATTCAACATGTGGTAGTTTAAAAAACTTTTAATAAATGAAATTATAATATTTATAAATATAATGATATATAAGATTATTTTCTCTAAAAACATTTTAATTTATTTATTTTATTAGAATTTTAAATTTTGGTTACTCTAAAATTATTTAAACAAAATCCACGGATAACTCCGCAAATCAGCATACATTCGCGCGACGGGGTTGTGTTTCATATATGCTACCCGCGGGTCATGCAGACAGACTAACTACATGCCAAACTATATTTTGCCTATTGCAAAACAGGCTTAACGGGACGAATCAACTCGTTTTGACAGCTCTAATGGAAATATTATTTAGTCATACAACTCAATGGAGTTTGGACATAGGAATTATAGAATATGTATCTTATTTGTTAGATGGGAGATTGAAAGGTGAAATATAATGATTAAAAATAATTAATATTTTTCATGATTCACAAAATTTAATAAATATTTATCATTTTGTTGAATGATTCTAAAAATCATATTCAAGAAATCTTTATAATTTGAAAATTAAACTTCTTTGGTAAACTATAAGTATGATTGTATGAAAATACCATAATTTCGATTTAATCTAATTAAATTAAAATTAGTTACATAGATTTCATATCTATTTAATTTACACGACCAAAATAAAAATATCTATTTATTTAATTTATAAAATAGATGGGTTAGTTGTGATAAATTTTTTAGAAATCTCTAGAAGCAAGTAAGATATCTTTTAATTAATGATAACTGGCTAAAATAAGCAAAATTAATGAGAAAAACGTTAATTGTTATGGAATTAGTTCTAAAAGTATATGAACAAATATATTATACGTAATTAATGTATAATATTGTTCGGAATATGATTTTATAATTAGTTACCATAAGTACAATAAAATTTTATTTGATTTCCATAAACATTTGATTTTAGTTCAATTTTTCATTATTAATTCGAATTTATATTCCAAACTAATTTTAAAGATCCGATTTCAGAATTTCGGGTCAATTTTCTGATTTTGACCCGACCCATTTACATTTGTACTTCTCTTTTAATAGTATAGAGATTATGGAACAACAAATCAATTGATGAAAATAATAGAGTCAATGACTATCATTGAGAATATGACTTTTATGTTGATAATAATTCTAATTACTCCTTTTTATTTCTAATCTTGAGAGCTTGGATTATAAAACCAAGGTTTCATCTCTCCATTTTTATCTCATGGATATATGGACAGTGTCGTACTAAGGCTAATTATAGCTTAGGGCGTATAAAAAAATGTGGCATTTGTTATTAAAACATATATCAGAATAACGAAAATATTGTTTCAAAGCATACACAATAGTGATAAGATGAAAGAAAAGAAAATTTCTAAACTACTATTTTCTATCTTTTTCCTAAAAACTCATTCACCAAACTCACATAATCGAGTTGTCGAACCAATTCCCTCTCTATAGATATGATAGCCAAAGAATTTAAGTATTTAACCTTTCTTGTGATATATTTGATCGAAGGTAAGACGACACACGGTTACGGTAGTTTAACCCTACAACTAATTTTGCTTTTAATCTTTTTATTTATAGGTGGTCGATTGATAATTATTTGAAGAAGGAATACTCAAAATCAATTTCCTTTTTTTTTTTTTTTTTTTTCAAATTATCTTTTTCTTTTCAATAAGCCAATTATTCTTTTCTTGCATAGAAACTTGATTTTTTTTTTCAAGACATCATATATATTGTGAAACAAAAAAAATGTCTAAAACATCCTATAATATAAAACAGAGGGAATATCTTTTATTAAAATTATCTTCCATTAGTGTTATATTTATAATTTAAGTATTTTTAGTAATTAAAAAGTAAAAAATATATAATTATAAAGAGTTTTACCAAGAGATGCAACCTTAAATATTAGATATCCCAAAGATTACAGTGGCTCATAAAAAAAAAACTAAAAGTTAGAACGGTTCGTAAAATAAATTAAAAGTTGCAATGTTTCGTCAAATAAACTAAATGTTACAATGGTTAAATTAAACGGTTGCAAAAGTTAGTTTAAACATATTTTCATAGTTAAGCATTATTTTTTTTGATGATAAGTCATACCGAGAAGCATGATTATAGATAATGAAATATTACAAAATAAATAAAAATTTGCAATGGTTTGTCAAATAAACCAAATGTTATAACAGTTAAATTGATCTGTTGTAACAGTTAAATCAAATGGGTTTATTTCTTATTTTGGTAATTAAAAAATAAGAATACGAAGAGTTATGATAAAATGACGCAATTGGAATAAACATTTATTTTATTTGTTATTATTGTATAAATTACACGATTGGTTAAGAAATGAGCTCATGTTAGACAATCTACATTAGAATATTTTATTATGTAACAGAAATTATTTATCCCTAGTAATCATCTCACACTTTTTTTCTTCTTGTTATACGATTATAAAGAGTCGAGTCTTCGATAAATCAGGGAAAACAAAAGGTTTGTTGATTTATAGGATCTTCTATTATTTTATATTTACAAAAATAAAATTAGTTTTGGTGTTATCTGTGATCATTGTAATACTGCTTCCCTCCACTTCATGCCAATTTGAAGTTTGAACACATCGTTTATTGGCAAGTTTTAAGAAGTCTCACTGGAGTTTTGCTAATTACACGAGCAAGAGCAAATCCGTCCCTTGATTTAAAGAACATGGTTTGCAAAGATAAGATTTTTTTGTTGGTTATTATTATCTGTTAAGTTAAACAAGTACGTTCTCAGATTTATTTTATGTTTAATTCAAAGATGTTAGAATTTCTTTGTATGCTTAAAAATATTGTGTATGCTTAAATATGTCAAAGGTCGAAGGTTTGATTCTATTCACGGGTCTTACAATTTTAAAAAAGAATTCAAATCCCAAGCACCAAACGGCGTTGTTTTACAAAGCAAAATTGCTATCTCGTCAGACACTTGTCAGTTGAGTCAGTATCTTTAACTGTTGACTAACATCCGTTAACAACGATTCTGAATTCAAAATCGAGAATTGGGATATGCAATTTAAATTTAGCGTTGGAGTAGAAATTAGCACTAAAACGTTTGTACATGTCAGAAAAGTCACTTTACGAATTGTTGGGGTTGAAAAAGACTTTTTTTGCGTTATTCAGTAAACCTAAAAGTAAATTGAAACAATGGTAATACGAGATTCACCTAAACTAATTATATGTAGTGTTTAAGTGATTCATTTAAAATAGAAAAAAGTGATTTTTGTTATAAACCATATGGATGGACTCCATAACCGGCCCATGGCCCATTAGGGTTTTACCTTATTCTCTGTATCCTGCTATTATCCTTGTATATATATCCCTTATACTATTAATGAAAGACACAGTTCACAACATGTTATCAGCACGATAGCCTCTCACCCTAAAAATTAAAAATCCCGAAACCCTAAATCTCTCTCACAAAAAACCAAAACCAAAACCCTAGCCGTCTCTGCAAACAAAATTCTAAACTCTATCGAGATAAGTTTTCTGTTCATATTTGTTTCTGCACGAATTTTGCACAGATGATCTGTTATCTATTCTGTCTGTAGTTTTGCACGAATTTTGCACAGATTATATGTTATCAATTTTGTCTGTATTTCTGCACGAATTTTGCACGGATTATTTGTTTTCAATTCTGTCTGTAGTTTTGCACGAATTTTGCACGGATTATATGTTATCAATTTTATCTGTATTTCTGCACGAAGTTTGCACATATTATCTGTTGTCAATTATGTCTGTAGATTTGCACAAATTTTGCATGGATTATTTATTATCAATCCTGTCTATATTTTTGTACGATTTATGCACGGATTATATGTTATTGATTCTGAACTGTTTTATGCAGTATATTACAAAAACCCTATTTTTTTTCTTTTTACTAATGTAATAGCCATGTTTCCATGAGCAAAATTTTGAGTTTCTCAGGAATCAGGATTATATATATTGAGATTTTGTAGGAGGTCCCAACCAGCTAAGAGACATAACTGTTTCCAATCTCCGTATCAGATCTCGGATCTCTGTTATCTTCTCCAATTAAGATAAGTGCTATTTATTTATTATGCTTTATATACATGATCCAATTAAAGTTTGATAAGATAAAATTTGCATGAAAATTGGCACATGTGATTTGATTTATGATTGGAGAATTAATTGAGAAGTTAGTGAATGGAAAGATGTTTAATGCATGGCATGATAGATTGAATGTTTTAATATAAACCCTAGGTTAAACCGAAAGTAAACCGAAACCCTAAATCCTAGGTTAAACCGGTTTAATAAACCCTAAGTCACGGTTTAAGATCAAGTTTCCCATATAAGGAAAGTTTCCAGAAATAGAAAGTTTCCATAAATATAAAATCTCCATAAATAGAAAGTTTCCATATAAGGAAAGTTTCCAGAAATAGAAAGTTTCGTAAAATAGCAAGTTTCCCAAAATAAAAGGTTCCCTAAAGTAGCAAGTTTCCCAAAATGGAAAGTTACCAAAATAGGAAACCCCTTCATAAGGAAATATTCCAAAACCCTAAAGTACACGTTTGTTTAGAATTTCTTTCTAGATGAGAAATAGAAAGTTTCCATAAATGGAAAGTTCCATATAAGGAAAGATTCCATAAATAGAAAGTTCCATACATAAAACCGAAACCCTAGAAAAAACCCTAGTACTATAATTCGCGGATGCTAAAACCCTAAAACTTAACCGCGAAATCATAATATCCTAATCTAGTATGATCCGATTGTTTGGTTGTTTTTTGTTGCATACTAGATCAATCTTCTAGGGTTGATTTCATCCATATATATATAACATGATTGTGTAGAAAACACTTGCTGAAGATAAGCATGGCTCGGTCTTAAATACCGCATGACTTGGTCTAACCGATTACATGAGTTCTCATTTAACTCTATATATTATAGATGTCAGAAATCAACTATTATGAATACACGGCACTCAATGCCTCTCGTGACAATTATTTACAATGGGCTTTGGACACTGAGATTATCCTAAAGGAAAAAGGGGCTTGGTGAATCTATTGTGGAAGAAAACAATGTCACCAGAAGAGAAAGATATAAGGCGATTACTAACATACGCCATCACCTCAATGAGAGTCTCAAAATCAGTACCTCACTATTAAGAATCCTCTGGACCTCAGAACGGTGCTATTACCCAAAAGCCCGATTCGATCGAAAGAATCTCAGATTCAAGGAATTCAAATCCATGAATGAGTATAACTCAGCACTATTTAAAATAGTGTCAATACTGAGATTCCGTGATGAGGAAGTTACTGAGAATGACTTGCTAGAGAAAGCATTCTCGACCTTTCACACAAACAATATATTGCCTCAGCAACAATATCGTGAAAAAGGTTTTTACCACATATGTAAGTCTAAACTCTTGTTTTTGGGGAGGACTCCTCTGTAGAGAGTGCTAAGGAGTGAGGCTTTGGAGAAACCGTGATGAGAACATTGATTCTGATATGCTACTTGCTGAGCAAAACAATGAGTTATAAATAGTGAAATGAGACCTCCTGGTCCTACCCATTATCAGAAGCCCATTGGGCTGAAGAGCCTAAAGAGCCTAAAGAGACTAAAGAGTCTAACCACGTCCAAAGAGATAAGTATCATGGCCACAGTCATGGTAAATGGAATGAACGTGGTAGAAGTGGAAAATATAATTTATATGATCAAGGAAACCATTCATATGGTTAAGGCCACCGACCCGACTTTGGTCGTAATCGAGGTAGGCCGCGGTATACCCAAACCACAACACTCAAATAAACTTGTTTGCCACTGATGAGTAATGGGGAAACCATTGGACTAAGACGTGCAGGACACCTAAGCATCTCGTTGATCTCTATCAAGAGAGTTTGAAAAGAATCAAGAAGCTCATTTAGTTCATCACGATGGTGAAGAAGATTTCGACCATGAGATAGATGATTATGAGAATTCAATAAACGAAATATCTAAAGACATGGTTCATTAGCCAAATTGCGGGTATAGCTAAATTTAGTGAAGGCTAAGGGCAGGCCCATGGCAGGCCCATATTCCCAAGGGCACGCATCCTCAGATGCTTCATATTCACCTAGCCCAAGGGGGCTTGTTGAGTTTCAAAGAAATGTGTTTGAATGGTTTTCACATTGAAACTAAGGGTGAAGGGAACAAAGGATTCCCATATATTACTAAGAGCACCCAAGACCATGAGAAGGTCTTAGAGACTATACCCGCGTCATAGATCTTTACTATGCCAAGGTCAATATGATAAAGGCTAATAAAGTAAACAAATAAGGGTTTACTGAGAAATTCACTAATGGCATGACCGGCTTGGCCAGCCCGGTTCGAATATGATGCGTAAATTAATTCAAAGTTCTAAAGGGCACACCCTTAAAGAAAACCGAGTTTTCCCTAAGCACCACACGTGCATAGCCTGTTCACAAGGGAAGCTTATCACTCGACCTTCACCAGTCAAAGTGTCTAAAGAGACCTTACATTTTCTAGAACGACTTCAAGGAGACATATGTGGTCCGATCCATCCACCTTGTGGAACATTTCGGTACTTCATGGTTTTAATCGATGCATCGACCCGCTGGTCGCATGTTTACCTATTGTCTTCTAGGAACCAAGCGTTTGTTAGGTTATTGGCCCAAATCATCAGATTGCGAGCCTATTTTCCAGATTTTCCTCTTAAGACCATACGTTTAGATAATGCTGGTGAATTCACTTCCCAAGCATTTAATGACTATTGTATGGCCATGGGGGTAAGTGTGGAACATCCTGTGGCACATGTCCATACACAGAACGGATTAGCTGAATCCCTCATTAAACGAATTCAACTAATTTCTCGACCATTACTCATGAGGTCGCAGCTTCCGGTCTCAGCTTGGGGACATGCGGTTTTACACGCTGCTGAACTAATACGCATTCGGCCATCTAGTGAGCATAGATATTCACCATCCCAACTACTCACAGGTCAGGAGCCAGATATGACGTCCCATCTAAAGACATTTGGGTGTGTCACCTATTTACCCATAGCACCACCATAGAGAGCAAATAATGGGACCTCAAAAGGGGATGGGAATATACGTTAAAAATGATTCTCCCACCATCATTAAGTATCTCGAGCCAAAGGCCAGATACAAGGATTGTCATCTCAATGAATCGTTTTCCCAAGACTAGGTGGAGAGACTAACAAGCTGGTCAAAGAACTTACATGGAATCAAACATCCTTCACATGGCAAGATCCTCGGACTCCATCAGAGATCCAAAAGACTATATATCTGCAAAAGCTAGCTAAAACAGTTGCCAAGATTCCTATAATGACCCAAAGAGAGTAACAAAATCGTACATACCAGCTTGTAATGCACCAGTACATATTGATGTTCACAAGGAACATAATCAAGTTGCTACAGAGGCTACAACACGTAAGAAACGTGGTAGACCCAAAAGGTTCCAAAGACAAGAACCCTCGGAAATCAAAGAAAGGTGCAAGGGAAACCGAGAAGGTTCAAGAAACCATAGACATGGCCAGCTAATAGACATAACCCTAAGGTACCAATCAATGAGGTTTGGGACGCCAAACCTCAAGGTCCTGAAGGTGTAAAGAGATCTCTATAAACTATATCATGTCTAGAATACAATGGAACCGAAAAAAAATGTCGACATAAATGATAAAATATTTGCGCACAAGGTAGCAACTGAAATGAATGAGGATCAGGAGCCCACGTCTATACTAGAGTGCACTCAAAGACCTGATTGATTAAAATGGTACAAGACCATAAAACGTGGAGCTAAGAATCATTAAGAAGAAGAATGTGTTTGGTCCAATACAAAGGACACCATTCAATGTAAAGCCAGTGGGACAAATGAGTCTTTGTGATAGTGTGAAATAAACATAGTGAAAGCGTGATATATCAGACACGGCTTGTCGCACAAGGATTCACACAAAGACCAGAAATAGAGGAGATATACTCCCCTGTGGTGGATGCTAAGACATTTAAATTTTTGCTAAGTCTGGCTATATAAAAGAGAAAGATTTGCGGCTAATGGATGTAATGCCTGCATATTTATATAAGTCCACTGGATAATATATGAGATTACCAGAGGGTATTGAGCTCAAAGATAAGAAAGATTTTCGAGAACAGCACTGCATAAGGCTGGACAAATCCTTATATGGACTGAAACAAAGCGGACGTATGTGGTATAACCGGTTAAGCGAATATCTCATCAGAGAAGGCTATAAAAACGATTCGATCAGTCCATGTATTTTTATCAAGAAGTTTGCAAACAAAGGATTTGTAATCATAGCAGTGTATATGAATGATTTAAACCTCTGGATAATCGCCCAAACAGTTGAGTATATCTAAAGAAAGAATCTCAAATGAAAGACCTAGGCAATAATTAAGTTCTGTTTGGGATTACAACCTGAGTACATGAATAATGGAATCCTTGTGCATCAAATGGCATACACTGAAAGAGTACTCAAGGAAATTTAATAAGGACCAGGCCCGCCCATTGACCAGGCCCAATGGTGGTGAGAAGCCTCAAATTGGATAGTGATCCATTCAGTCCGGAAATGCCATACCTCAGTGCCATAGGAGTTCTAATGAATTTGGCTAGACACACTAGACCAAACATTTGTTTTGCCGTGAGTCTCCTGTCTAAATTTAGTTCATGATCAACCCAAAGGCACTGGAAAGGTTTAAAGGAATGTTTGATTAAGTTTTAAAGTCTATTCTTCCTGCGTTGTTTACTTGGGTTTATTCTATACTGATCTAACCAAAGAAGGTCCAGTTTGCTTTGGTTTAGTTTGATTTACTAATGCAGGATATTCATAAGATCAGATTATGGTATGGTCAATGAATAGGAACTATGTGTGGCTTGATCTTTTCCAAGGGTACGTAGGCAGCCTTCCTTAAGGCGCATCTACTACTACATCAAAGACCATCATATTTGAAGACAACGCATCCTGTATTGCTCAACTCAAGGATGGCTACACTAAGAGGGATCGAACGAAGCATATTATGCCCAAGTTCTTCTTCACTCATGAATTACAGAAGGACGGTCAGGTCAAAGTTCAACAGATCCAGTCAAGTGAGAATTCAACCGACCTATTCACCAAATCATTGCCGACTTCAACGTTCTGGAAGCTCATTCATCAGATCGGATGCGCGGGCTTAAGGATCTACAGTGATACTCAAATCAGGGGGAGTAATGCGTGTTGTACTCTTTTTCCTTCACCATGGTTTTGTCCCACTGGGTTTTCCTGGTAAGGTTTTAATGAGGCAACATTCCCCAGCGCATTATAGAGATCCCGGTTTAGTATCGGGCACGGTTATGTCTTCCAAGGGGGGAGTGTTATAAACAATATGGATGGACTCCATAACCGGCCCATGGCCCATTAGGGTTTTACCTTATTCTCTGTATCCTGCTATTATCCTTGTATATATATCCCTTATACTATTAATGAAAGACACAGTTCACAACAATTTTTAGTTTGAACAGATTCATTGCTACTTAATTTACCTAATATGATTTTGAAATGTAAGTGATATCAATTGTTTGACCAAGATTAATCTCCAAAAACCCAAATAAACTTGAAAAAAAGAAAAAAGAAAAGATTTTACCTATTTTAATAAATCCATTATATATCACTTGCAAGATCCAATAAAAAAGAAATTTGAATAGGGGTATGATGTTATTTTGTTTCTTAGTTAAAGCCAAACAATTAAAGTAAATACTTTCAACATTTAACACCAAGTGTAATACAATTGTGGTCAGCAAAATTATTTATCTAAACGGGAAAGTTTTTTATATCCTCTTCAGATGGTCAGCAAAATCAATTAAACACAATCAGCATAAGTTAATTAAAAACCCTTTTGACCAAATCACATTGTTTACATAACCAAATAAAACTATAAATTAAAATATTATATATATATATATATATATAGAAAAACCATAGACAAAACTAAGATAGTCAGTTCCCAATATCAAAAAGAGGAAAGGTAAATTGAGTTGTAAATATGTTTAATTTCAAAAGAAGTTTTCTGAAAGACATGGAACTTTTTTTCCAAATGTTTGTAAGAATATTAGATTTGATCTATAGTTACTATTAGTATGCTTATTAGACATGAAATTGTTTTTTAACGTTCTAGTTTAAACCTTATACTTCTTTTTTTTGTTTCTCCAGAATATTCTTACAAACATTTGTTGTTGTGTCTAGCAACATAAACAATGGCCATCGAGAAGTTTTCACATGTTCTATTACTTTCGTTGATTTTGTTTGCTCTCATCCTTCCGTCCTCATTTTCAGGTAAAACATTTATATTCAGGGTTAAATTATCTTAAATGCAAATATTTTTTGTCTACGGTATAGATTATGGTCAGAGACTTGGAGGCGTAGTCGGAGATTTTCTTTGAAAAAATTGGGATTCTTCTATCGACGTACACAAAATAATACTTTAAGAGTTTACGGTATAGATTATGGCATCGCTAAGAGTTTAACCTAAAAAAAAAAAAAAAACTTTAAAATTTGTATAGTTATTAATGTAAAAATAATACCAAAATTCAGCGATTTGGAATCAGAAACATAAACATGCACAGTTTTGTTCTTAAGTCTTGTTAATGTCTTTGTTTATGCAGTCAAAGGCACACCATGTATACAAGGATCAGTATGTTCAAACGATATGACTTGCAATGAACTTTGTAGATTTAAAGGATATAAACTAGGAGGGTTCTGTCAAAAATATGTTGGCAAAACGACCGGCCATTGTTGTTGCTTTCCGGGATTTGAATCTCATGACTCTTTTGTATCCGATGACACCAATTTACTCATTACTAAGTAAATCATCATTTTATTTGTATTTTCTATTATCAGAATAATCAACAAATATTCAAATATGTTTCGATATGGATTATATATTGTGGATGCAAAAACCTAGGATCAAATATTTGTATAAGGGTTTAAGGAAATTTAGGGGTACATCCTCCGAATTGACCGAGATATTAAGAATGCCTTTAACGAACTGGATTTTATAAGAACTAGGTAATGACATTTTTTAGTTTACCCTTTGAGAAATATCAAATAACATGTTAAAATCTATGTAGATATCAGAATTTACTTTGCCAAACGAGAGGAACACAAGAGTATAAAGCTAGAGATATATGAATAAATAAATAGTTTAAACACTTAAATATTTCAAGCAAGGACATAATCTGCACTTAAGACCTTTAAGCTATATGATGAGTCTATGAGAGGATCAAGTTTGAAGACAGCACCAGACCATTCAATCTTCCCCAAAATCTCGCGTCCATTGCGTCTGCGTTTCACCAAGGATATGGAAATCTCGATAGACCAAAGCTCCAAACTCAGAGGATGCGGTTTCCAAAAGATAACAATATTCCCAGCAGGGTTGGTGCAAAGTTTGGTGATATCAAATCCCCACTGTTGCAGTTCTTCCAAACCCTTGACTTCCTTCCAATGCAACTCATAGGGCAAACACCACAATATTCTTCCGCGGGTACCACGACAAAATAAGAATGTCCCAATGACACACCAATCGTTTCTGTAAATGTTTCCTGGTATAGAATCTGTTTTGCCCCTTGCCACAAACATACATTTACTTGGTGAGAAAGAGAAGTTTTGACCATCCTCATCCACTACGTAAACCTCCTTCTCTTTTATCATTACCACACTTTGTTGGATATTAAGGGGCATCTTGGGCGTAAACACATACAAGAAATCCCAAGTTAGGGTAGCGACATCGAACACCTCTGCCCAGTTTGAGGAATTGGCGACATCATCCCCGCACCCTCCAAACACATATATCTTCGAATCTGTCATCAGGCTTGCCGATGCGGAAGCACGAGCCATCTTCATTGGCGGCATGCGATACCATCTGTGCTCGAAACAATCGAAAAACGAGACTTCGGAAGTGGGTTTGCCGTCTACGAGTCCACCAATAATACATATGCCACAACCCATCACTACAAAAGAGGAGGCTGATTTCGGAGCCTGATACAAGTCCATATGGATCGGTTTCAGCCAACGTTGCATGGGGTGGAGGATGAACCAGCGTGGGCTTGGTTCTGGAAAGATGCGCAAGCATACGTAGAGAGATGGCTCCATGCAACGCTGCTGCCATCTCAAGTCCCTGAGCTCAGGGGAAACCACCAGAGACCGGTGATTCTTGGAGGCAATAGCTAAGGCCGCGAAGTCCAATCTCGACAACTGAGCAAGGCAGTTCACAACCACCGCATCTGGCAACGACCATAACCCACAAACCTTCTTCTTCTTCATTTTATTTTGCCCTGGCGTCAATCCCAATTGACAACATCCCCGAATTGCACTTCTTCCTTTCAATGACAAATCAATTTTCATTCTCGCTCTAGGGCCTGGCAGAAACTGCGCCAAAAAAATTCGACATTAGATGCATAATCAAAATCAGTAAAGTTAAATCAGATAAATAAAACATCGGAGCATGTTCACTATTCACAAATCACAACTCAAACGACAATAAAGAACAAACAAGGCAAGTAGGCAACAATGAAGAGACAAGAAATCGAACATACTTGTTCGTTCTGGTCCAAGAGGTTGGTGTGGTGACTTGGTGATGGTGAGTAACGTAACGATTAACGTTGACATGAGAGACGTGAGTGACTTCACATCAAAGCTAAATAACGTCAAAGTCTCAAACAGGAAGAGAAGAGGTGGCGGTGAAGAAGAGAGGCGATACGATATCTAATATAAAACCCTAGAATAAGCTCTTTTATTCCTTTTTAATTTGGGATTTTAATGGAAAATAGTTAAATTTCCTATTTCTTATAAATGTTTCGGAAACGTCCCCGTATCACCTCCATCACGTCTCCGTTTTTATTCTCTTTTGAGATTATTGTAGGGTAGTACTAGTATTTATCTAAGAATGCAAATCTTAGAAAAGTTATACAAATCAACATAAAAACCAAAAAGAAAAAAAAAAACCCTATATAGGTCATATCTTCAATCTTCATAAATTATATGTCTAAGAGTTTAAAAGGTGATAAAGCATAACAAATCACATAAGATTTTGTCCACGATATTGTCACTTTCCAAGGCCTCACCTTTGACAAACTTGACTGCAAGGGCAACTAGATAACAGCAAAAACATGATTACTACATCTACTTAATTTTGCTGGTTTTTCCGACGAAGCTACTAATAAAACTTGAGTCACATTACACAGCTGCAATCTATTTTCAAGATATGAAGGCTTGTTTTCGTATTTGAAACCAGGAGATGTCGAAGCATTGAAACGGTTTCATTTTCAAAGAACGTTCAACTCCAGAGGCAAAATCTAGACAAGCCATAGGAAACTTTGTTTGGTTTCTTGAACATGTTAAGTTTTGCGATACTAAGCCTAAGTTAGGCTTGTGTCGTACCTTTTTTCATTTGGCTTCAACGAAGAACAACTCAAAGAAAATTGATGGCGATCAACAGAAATGACTGTAAACATTCGAAAAAGAAGAAGAAGAAAAGAAACTACAGTTTCCCGATTGGTTTAGTTTGAAACAGTTTCAAGGAGACTTTGGCATAACTATGAGAAACTTTTAATCTTTAGAGACTTCATTGTGCAGTCCACTTTGTGCAGTCCACTTCTTATAAAAGGAACCACCAACTAGGAGCTGGACACTGGATGATTTTTCGTAGTGTTCCATCATCTCCGCGATAACTTCAGACACTTGAGGGACTCTGAGCTGTCTAGAACCATTCTCTTCAATATAAATATTTGTCTCCTTCAAACAAGGAAAATAGTTCATGAAATGCTTTATCATGTGCATCTCTTTTATTGTTCGAAACCCTTTAACCTCTAACACTTTTACTGGACAAGAAGTGAGAGAATGACCTTTGTCTTCTTGGGAAACACAGTCACAAGCATACCCGCATTTATCTGTGACATGGTGCAAGAGACCCTGAAAACATAAAGGAGACAATTCGGGTATTCAATTCAAAATAAGAACTCTATTTCTGTACACGTTTGGTAAATGACTTGTTACTATACCTCAAGGACTAGAGTTTCTAGATGTGGACAGTTCCTTAGAAGAACTGGCATTGCTTGCCATCCTCGACTCTTGTGACTCTTAAGAGTTAACGATTTGAGGTTGTTGAACACTGGCATCGATTCACAACACAGAGAAAGTACCTGAAAACAAGACAAACCACAATTAGACAATTTTTCATTACATGTCTCAAAACAAGACCTTGGCTAACTGACCTCGAGAGTATTCGGCGACAAGTTCATATACTGAACATTTCTTATGCCTTTCATGAGCTTCTCCACATTAACTAATCGGAGAACAGCATCGTCATCATCATCCTCCACCCAATCGATATTTGCCGCTCTTGCTCGCTCAATTTGCTCTTCAGTTACCAAAAGGCTGATTCTAGCCTCAAATAAGTTTTGCATTATAACTACGGGGTAGTCTATAGCAACATATTCAGAGAAACAGAAGTAAACAAGACTAGGTGTATCAAGCGAAAAAGTGCCTAAACAATAGTTGAAATTTATTGTCAGGGTCTTGAGGCTTGCATTTGACACAGTGACATCCTTATCTCCCCAGCTAACAGCAAACAAGACTAATTCCTCAAGCGCAGGCAAAGCACGAAAAAAAAACTTATCAACACATAACCTAACCGAGTGAAGAACTAGAGTTTTAAGCATTGGTAAGAATACGTCCCCAGCAGCTAACCAATCAACACAAACACTGTTCAGCTTCAACGTAACCAGATTCCTGCTCTTGAAACATTTTGAAGAGAGCAGAAAGTAATCTCTTCTATACAAAATGATTAGCAAATCAAGTTCGGAAACACCACGAGCCAAGGCATTACTTATCCAACCATCAAATCTGTGTGAAGAATCAAAGCCATTTCTAAACTTGAGGGAGAATTTCTTAATGGGAGAATTACCCTGCAATGCCAACACTCTATCAACAAATTCCATGAAGCTCTGTTGAATATCGTACCTATCCTCCTTACCCTCTTCGGGACGGAGAAAGACAGAGTCATCAATATCAAGATTAGGGACAAACGAAAGCAGATTGCGCCATCTCTTACAGAGAATCGAAGTCAAAGCAGCTTCCTTTGTGGTAAGGAAGGACAATATATAACAAAGAACACCGTCTGGTAGACTGCTAACATGATCCATCTTCTCTAACAACATGATTACCTAACAGAGTATTAGAGTCTTGGTTTATTCCGGTTTAAATGTTGGTTTGGTTATCTTATGATTGTATATATAAGCTTAATCATAGAGTAATTAGTCCTTGAGTTTGGTAACAAACATTTGATTTCTCTTTAATAAGAAAGTTTGTTTCTTCTGTTACATCTCCGATATACTCTCGTCGCCGTCTTTGATACTCCAATCATCGGAGTTTAATATGGTATCAGAGCTAACTAATTGTTCTTCCGCATTCTTCTTTTATCGGCGATGAGTTTTCCGATTGATTTTCTTCAACGATTCTACTTTTTCTTTTTGAGCTTCTTTGAGCTGTTCGCCGGAATTGTTCTTCGTTTTCCATTCTGATTTCTTTGTTTCTCTTTGTTTTTGACCTTTGTGTTGACGAATTTCTTGTTTCTATACCTAATTTCGTCACACATTTCTTTGTAATTTCTCATTTCTTACTCTGAGAATGGGATCTTATGTACCTCCATCTTCGACGGATAATCCGGTGAATGCTTCAACGATTAGACCTAATCATGATCAGTAGACTCACTATCAGGTGGATCGGTATGAGAATCCATTCTTTCTTCACAGCAATGATCACGCAGGTCTTATTCTTGGTTCTGATAGACTTACTCAAGTTTCTGAGTTTCATTCTTGGAGAAGATCTTTGTGGATGGCTTTAAATGTGAGGAATAAACTAGGATTTATAGATGGAACTTTAAAGAAACCGCCTATAGATCATAGAGATTATGGTGCTTGGTCTAGGTGTAATGATATTGTGGCAACGTGGTTGATAAACTCTGTTTCTAAGAAGATTGGACAAACTTTACTTTTCATCAGTACTGCTGAAGGTATATGGCGTAATTTGCTTTCAAGATTCAAGCAAGATGATGCACCACGTGTGTTTGATATAGAGCAGCGTCTTAGTAAGCTTGAACAGGGATCTATGGATATTTCTACTTACTATACTGAATTGATGACTCTCTAGGAAGAACATAAGAACTATGTTGATCTTCCGGTTTGTACTTGTGGTAAGTGTGAATGTGAAGCGGCTGTTAAATGGGAGAATTTACAGCAACGAAGTCGTGTTACTAAGTTTTTGATGGGGTTGAATGAAAGTTATGATCAGATTCGTAGACATATCTTGATGTTAAAGCCTATCCCAAATATTGAAGAGGCATTCAATATGTTAACTCAAGATGAGAGATAGAAATCAATCAAGCCTTCTTCTAGAGTGGATAGTGTGGTTTTTCAGGCAACTACAGATGTTGATGCAGAGAATGCATATATTGCTGCTTATAATACGATGAGATCAGCTCAGAGACCAGTGTGTACTAATTGTGGGAAAGTTGGACATACAGTGCAGAAATGTTACAAGATAATTGGATATCCTCCAGGCTATAAAGTCAATGCTTCTGGTTTTAACTACAGGAACACTAATATGCAGATGCAGAATCCTCAGTTTCAACCTAGAATGCAGACTCAAACTCCTCAGTTTCAGCCTAGGATGATGTCATCTCAGCCAAGGCCTAGGATGATGTCATCTCAGCCAAGAATGCAAATGCAAATGGCTCCGACGAATGTTGTTGCTAATATCTACACAGAGTCAATTCCTTATTCCACTGGAGCTGGTTTTCAGACGTATCCCTATATGGTTTCACAGAATGTTCCACAAGTTACTGATGGTGGAAATACATTCAACATACAAGATCTTACTCCACAACAACTCCAGCATTTTCTTTCACAGTTTCAAGCTCAAGTACCAGCACAAGAGCCTGTGACTTCTTCAAGTACTTCTGGTACTACTGCAACAATTACTGAACTCGGTTTGATGGCTCAAACTTCTACCTCTGGTACTGTTTCATTTCCTTCTACTAGTCTTAAGTATGAGAATAATAATCTCACTTTTCAAAACTATACTCTTTCTTCTTTACAGAAAATTCTTTCACCTGATGCTTGGATAATAGACAGTGGTGCTTCTAGCCATGTGTGTTCAGATTTAGCAATGTTTAGGGACTTAATACCAGTATCTAGTGTAACTGTGACTTTACCTAATGGCACTAGAGTTCCTATAACACACACTGGCACCATTTGCATCACTCAAACATTAATCTTGCATAATGTGTTGCATGTGCCTGATTTTAAATTCAATTTGATAAGTGTCAGTTGTTTAGTCAAAACTTTGTTTTGTTCTGCTCACCTCTTTCCTAATTGTTGTTTCATTCAGGAACTTTCTTGGGGCTTGATGATTGGGAGGGGTAAACTTTTCAACAATTTATACATTTTGGATATAGAGAAGCCATCCCTCTCAGCATCTCTTCCTGCATCATGTTCTTCTTTTTCTGGTTCTGTTTTGGCTGATGGAATTCTTTGGCACCAACGCCTTGGTCATCCATCAACCGCAGCTTTACAAAAACTTGTTAGTGTCATTCCTTCTTTAAAAAGTATTTCATCTGATGTTTCACAATGTTCAATATGTCCTTTAGCAAAACAGAAAAGGTTAGCTTATGTGTCTCATAATATTTTGTCACCAAATCCTTTTGATTTAGTGCATTTAGATGTTTGGGGTCCTTTCAGTGTAGAATCTGTTGAAGGTTTTAAATACTTTCTTACTATTGTTGATGATTGTACAAGAGTTACTTGGGTTTATATGTTGAAAAATAAAAGAGATGTTTCTACTGTTTTTCCTGCATTTTTAAACTTGGTTTCTACTCAATACAATTCTAAAATCAAGTCTATTAGGACAGACAATGCTCCTGAATTAACCTTTACTGATATTATAAAAGAACAAGGCATGATGCATTTCTTTTCTTGTGCTTATACTCTTCAACAGAACTCTGTGGTTGAGAGAAAGCATCAACACTTGCTTAATGTTGCTAGATCACTTCTTTTTCAATCAAATATACCTTTACAATACTGGAGTGACTGTGGGTTAACTGCTGTCTTTTTGATCAATCTCATGCCTTCTCCATTGTTAGCAAATAAATCACCATTTGAATTACTTTTACAAAAACAACCGGATTATAGCATGTTGAAGAACTTTGGTTGTTTGTGTTATGTGTCGACTAATGTTTCTGATAGACATAAATTTTCACCAAGAGCAAAACCATGTGTTTTTCTTGGTTATCCATCAGGTTTTAAAGGATACAAGGTTCTGGATTTAGAATCTCATTCAATTTCGATTTCAAGAAATATTGTTTTTCATGAGAATCAATTTCCTTTTAAGACTGATGCATTACTGTCAAAAGCAGTAGACATGTTTCCCAATTCTATTTTACCATTACCTGCTCCTTTGCATTTTGTTGATTCATTCCCTATTGTTGATGATTTGACTGCTATTCCTCCTGCATCATCATCATCGCCTGCATCATCATCACCTGCACCTGCATCATCTTCTATTGATACACGACATAGGGACTCTAGTACCACCATTACAGATCATAATATAGGAACACATGATACTGGTGTTGAGACTGTAAATGTTGCTAGGCCTAAACGGAAAACTAAAGCACCTACTTACTTATCTGAGTATCATTGTGCTTTAGCACCTTTTACTTCTTCTATACTATCTCCAAACACTAATACTTCTTATACTACTTTACCACCTATAAATACAGCTTCCCCTATACTCTCTCAAAACACTATTCCTGTTACTAAACCAGTCTTACCTAAACACACCACTCCTTATCCGATTTCTACTACTATATCTTATGATAAACTCACTCCTCTTTTCAATTCATATATTCTATCCTATAGTCTTGAAACATAACCAAAGACTTTTAAACAGGCCATGAAATCTGAGAAATGGACAAATGCAGCTAATGAAGAGTTACAAGCTCTTGAGTTGAATAATACATGGGATATTGAGACAATACCTGAAGGTAAAAATGTTGTGGGTTGTAAATGGGTATTTACAATCAAATATAACCCTGATGGTACTGTTGAAAGGTACAAGGAAAGATTAGTGGCACATGGTTTTACAAAACAAGAAGGCATTGACTACATGGATACTTTCTCCCCTGTTGCAAAACTAACAAGTGTGAAACTTCTACTTGGTCTTGCTGCTGCAAAAGGATGGAGTTTAACTCAAATGGATGTGTCAAATGCTTTTTTACACGAAGAGCTTGATGAAGAAATATTCATGAGTTTGCCACAAGGATATACAGCTCCTACGGGTACAAGTTTACCTCCTAATCCGGTATGTAGACTCCTCAAATCTCTTTATGGACTAACTACATACAATCTCCTGCGGATAATACTTTGTTTGTCAAAGTGCCTGGAGATTCTATCATTGTTGTGCTAGTATATGTAGATGATATAATGATAGCAAGCAATGATGATACTGTTGTTGAGAACTTGAAACAGTTGCTGAGATCTGAATTCAAGATAAAGGATTTAAGTCCTGCAAGATTTTTCCTCGGTCTAGAAATAGCAAGATCAGCTGCTGGCATCTCTGTTTGTCAGAGGAAGTATGCACAAAATCTTTTGGAAGATGCAGGTCTATTAGGCTGCAAGCCTAGTTCAATACCTATGGATCCGAATTTGCATCTCACAAAAGACATGGGGACTCCTCTTTCAAATCCTACATCATACAGAGAACTCATTGGTAGATTGCTATATCTGACGATTACAAGACCTGACATTACCTTTGTAGTTCACCAATTGAGCCAGTTCCTCTCTAGTCCAACAGATATTCATCTTCAAGCGGCTCACAAGGTACTAAGGTACATTAAAGCTAATCCTGGACAAGGATTAATGTACTCTGCAGATTATGAGTTGTGTTTAAACGGATTTGCGGATGCTGACTGGGGTACATGTAGAGATACAAGGAGATCATGGAAATCATGGAAGCAGAATGTTGTTAGTAGAAGCAGCACAGAATCAGAATATAGAAGTCTTGCTTATGCTACTTGTGAGATTATTTGGCTGCAACAGTTGCTAAAGGATCTTCATGTCAAGGTAACAAGTCCTGCTAAGCTGTTTTGTGACAATAAATCAGCTATACACATTGCAACAAATCCTGTTTTCCATGAAAGAACCAAGCATATTGAGATAGATTGTCACACGGTTAGAGATCAGATTAAAGCAGGCAATCTGAAGACAATGCACGTTCCTACAGGCAACCAACACGCAGATATACTCACAAAACCACTTCATCCGGGTCCTTTCCATGTCTTATTGAAGAGAATGTCACATTCAAGTCTTTATCTTCCTAAACCAGACACTTAGAAGATAAAGACTAGAGAGGGGCGTATTAGAGTCTTGGTTTATTCCGGTTTAAATGTTGGTTTGGTTATCTTATGATTGCATATATAAGCTTAATCATAGAGTAATTAGTCCTTGAGTTTGGTAACAAACATTTGATTTCTCTTTAATAAGAAAGTTTGTTTCTTCTGTTACATCTCCGATATACTCTCGTCGCCGTCTTTGATACTCCGATCATCGGAGTTTAATACAGAGAAAGGTTTGATACCCAATTCACAAAGTAACCACAAAAACTAAAGAAAATGAGTAAAGCTTCGACATGTACCTATATACTCCAAGACCCAATTTTAGGGATTTTAGTGAGAAGAGAGAATGAGAGTTGGTATAAAACTTGTTTCTATGGCCATTTGGAAGCAAAGATTTGAAGAAACTGCAAATAACCAGTGAAAAGTCTTAAGCTTTCTTCAGTTCGACAAGATTTGCAAATGCTTCGTAGAAACCGAAACATCAAGAGGAGAACGAAACTAGTGCTCTTCTTTGGTCAAGTCAAACTATCCCGGTTTACCGAATATTAACCGCCAACCGGTAACTTTAATGAACCGGAAGAAATTGAACTAAACTTTTCGTATAGCAAAGAATTCAAGAGCCAACGGTACGAGAGCTCTGTATTCCCGTTGCCATTGAAATTATGTTTAGAAAATGTTTAATTTCAATTAAAAAGGGTAATTCAGAAATTAAGATAATTAAAATCAAAACAAATTCTAGTTTGATTTTAATTACTCCATTTTTAAGGAAATATTCAAAATTTTCTATTTCTTCAGATTTTTTCACCAAAATTATTTTCTTTAATCATTTTAGACATAGTTTAAAGATTTTATTAAAAAATGTTATTTCATCTTTGTTGGATAATATTTGTAAAATATTCGAACCAACACATACTTTATTTTATAAATAAAAATCTAATTTTTTTTCGCATATGTTGTGTTTCGAATTAAAAAAACAGATATCATTTACTCAATCATTTTTAGATGGTGGTTCAAACTTCAAACACACATTATAAAAGAAACTATCATATTGGGTCATAAAGAAGCATTACTGTATGGAAGTTATTGAAACCATTGAATTCAAAATATGGTGAATTAGCTCAAAAATGGGGAACGAACCCTTTGATGGGTGTTGCAATGACTCTATTTGCAGTAATCCTATCTATTATTTTAGAGATTTATAATTCTTCTGTTATATTGGATGGAATTCAGTGAATTAGACCGAGTGGAATCTTAGAGTTCTAGATTATAGCTTGATACAAAAACGTAAAGTGTGTAGGTCCAACAATTTTAGCCTATTCTCCTTTAGTAGTTTGACCGCAATTTTTTTTTTTGAATTGTATATTTCATGAATTTGAGTGAGTGACTTGTTAGAATTGACCCTATGGATAGTACAGAGAATGAGGTCTGTCATCTTTACCAAAATGGTTTTATACTTAATACTCCAACCTTGTAGCCCGACTTCTTTCATATTCTATTTTATAAACTACAATAAATCAAATATTTTCCTGCCTTTAAACTCTTATTTGGATCAAAGGACAAACGCTTCTTTGTATTTTATGTTTTTTTTTTTGTCATTATAGCTATTTTTTTAAATTGAATAAGTGATGATCCAATGGTTCTTACTCAGTGAAATTTGGACTTTAAATGTTTTATTGAATTACCGTGGTTCTCGTATGAATCTGAGATAGTATATTAGAACCTCAGGCGTAAACTGACTGATCTTGTCTGCATTCACAACATCTAGGTCTCTCATACTGTCGCCATCATATCAGCTGTCAAAAACATCAAAATCTAAAAACAAAGAAAGACATGTTAGTCCCAATTTTTGAAGATTACAAGTTAAGGAATCTTAAATTATGAAAAGAAACTAACCATCGTTTCATTGGCCAAGCTTTTGTTTCAAATCCTTATGATATACGCCTTCTATTAGGACATAATGTCCCACATCGGAAGTTGGAAGGGATCCTAAATAATATATAAGGGATATGGGCCACTCAACTCAATATCAGGAAATAATGATTCGTTTGGCACAACAAAATCTTTCTATAAAATGGACCACTTGTTAGTTCTGAATTCATGAATGTCCTTCCTATAAGTGGAAGACTCTTCCGATACGTTGACCTCGTCAAATCAGACCAACAGGGGAGGTGGCAGGACCAACCCCTCCTAAGACTATATGATAGGATTAAACAATCAGTTGAAGTATCTGTGTTTGCCCATGCTTTTCCCGAAACACGTTGCATGTTGTGTCCAGTATGTCCGGTATGTGCTCTGCCAAATACATGAACGAGAGATTGGTACAACAACAGC
>NW_003302549.1:14482849-14507193 GCF_000004255.2 Arabidopsis lyrata subsp. lyrata | reverse complement strand
ATGAGTTGAGTGGCCCATAACCCTTATATATTATTTAGGATCCCTTCCAACTTCCGATGTGGGACATTATGTCCTAATATTGAGTTGAGTGGCCCATATCCCTTATATATTATTTAGGATCCCTTCCAACTTCCGATGTGGGACATTATGTCCTAATACCTTCAACCTCAAAATGCAGACGGTGATGCTCGAATTTGACTAAAGGTAAAGAGCAAGGCAGAGATGGCAAAAATTAGAGCTCCGAAGTATGCTATTAATATCCTTTTCCTTCACTTCCTTTTATGGTAAAAACAAACTATAACTAATTAAAAGCAGCTATGTGGGGGCATAAGAAAGAGTCCACAACTCTCCAATATTTTAGTACCATCAAATGCTTAGTTTCTGACTCATCAAACGTTTTTTTTTCACAATAGCTTCTTTCAAATGCCAACTAACTAACAGCTACATAAGTACCTCAAACCCCAAGATTGTATCAAGCTCACAATAGATACGAGTTTGGATTTTTCTTTCTCCCTTCTTCATTTCAAAACGAACTCGACATCCAAAACAGACTATATAAATACGTCGAACAAAGAGCAGAGTAAATGTAACATGTGAGAACAAAGACTCTCTCACTATATATTTTTTTTTTCATTTCATGAGAAGCTGGCAAGAATTCAAAGCCCTGACCACACTATTCAAATCCTTAACCATTTCAATTCTCTCTTCAGAACTGATGGGTTTTGAGAAGAGAGTTGCTCTCCGCAAATTATTTTGTTACTTAGGATGTATTTCGCCACTTCGGTCCACATGAACTTCTCGAGGTGAAACAACAAACATTCAGGAACATTCTTTGGCTGATTCCATTTCCCAACAACATTTTTTTTTTCCAATTTTGATACTTTGGCTGATCAGTAAGAGGGAAACACATGCAATGTATGTTATTATTAGATCATCTAAACTAAAACGTACATAGCTGGAAAAACTTCTGACATATGAACATTGCTTACACTAACGAGCTTGAGGACTTTCAATTTAGGAGAACTATCAAGCATGAAGGTAAGTAGATTCAAACACGCTGCTTCATGTCTAAGTAGCTCCAAATATACCAGCTGATAGAAGATGCTACCGGAGGGAAACATAATATGTGCATGCAATAGCGGACCCAGGATATTCCTCCCTCCGTTTTAAAATAGTTATCGTTCTAGACTTAAATTTTTGTTTTAGTTTAGTTGTCGTTTCCGTTTTTCAATGTCACTTTTAATAGATAATTAGTTCATTTATCCTTTATTAAATACATAAAATATTATATAGTTTAGAAATCTAATAGTCAAACAAGGGCATAGTAGAACATTTATCTATTTTTTTTAATTTATGTGAAACAATCTAAAACGACAATTAATATAAAACGGAGGGAGTAAGAGTTTAATTTGCTTAACAATATTAAGTCGTTTGCTATAAATATGTATGCTCATTAGAGAGCAAGAAAAACAGAGAAATTAAACGAGCTTTTAGAATATTGGATTCAATGTCTTTTTAATATTCTGACAGCAATTTTACATTCTTTTGTTTCTTGAACACAAAACCTCAACATGGTATCAGAGTAATGCTAAAATTCTAAGAGCCTAGCATCACAATCTCACAAAACTACGAATATCACAAGAAACTACTACCATAAATGGTAACTGCTGAATCCGGCTAAATTGCTGAATCCGGCTGAATTTATTTGTGATTTCTGGCGGAATTGATTTCTGGCTAAATTTGACTGAATAATTTAAAAGTTAAATGGTAACTACTGAATTTGTGCTAAATTTAGTTTATAAAAACTATTACTGAAAGTATAATTATTTATGAATAATTCATTTCTTAGCTTTTTCAATATTTTTTTTGTTATTGTAAAGGATATAAATGCCGTATGGTACGTAGGTATTAATTACTACTCCCTCCGTTTTCGAATAGTTGTCGTTTTCAGTTTTCGATGCAAAATTTATTATTTTTTTATTTTTTATATTTATTTTTATTATGCAACTTGATTTACTATTAGTTAAATTATGTTTAGGTAGATAATTAATGATATTTTTATATTGAAAAACTAACAAACATTAATAGTTTCTTAATTTGTGTGCATATAGTTAGAACGACAACTATTCGAAAACGGATGGAGTATTAAACAAACAAACTTTTTGAAAAAAATTCTTCTATTCCACTTTTCAGCCAAATGCTCAACTGATGTAACAGAAAATAAATTCAGCCAATATTCCTCGACAATCCAGCTAAAAACATGTTACCAAGTGCCCACAAGTAGCCACAAGAGAATCTATCACAAAATCACAAATAAAAGATGCACTCAAATACAACACAGATTATTCCTGTATTTGATGGTAAAAATTTTAGTCTTTGGGTTAAGAGAATGAAAACAATAATAAAACCTATATCTCTGTGGACTATTGTTTTAAAGGGAATTCCTCAACCACCAGAAACTAAAAAAAAACCGACATAAGAAAAACTTACTACGATAAATGAATGGGAAGAGTTGAAAGTTAAAGACTAGCTTGCTTTGCAACTAATTCATAGTGCTTTGAGTGAGACATCAAGAGTTTCTGATGAAGAGTCAGCCAAAGCAACTTGGGATTTGTGACATAGAGAATACAAAGGAGATCCAAAGACTTCACAAATTAGAGTACAAAGGTTAAGAGCAATTTTCTGGAATGTAAAGCCAACATAAAAAGAAACACTTAAAGAATTCATTAAAAGAGTTATTGAACTGAATAATGAGATGAAGTCATATAGCTTTGAAAAATTCATTGTTATGCACTATTATATAAATGTTCTAAGAATATAGTTATTTGAAAAATTCATTGTTGTGCACTATTATATAAATGTGCTAAGAATATAGTTTTTTTCCCCTTAAATGTATGTTAAGAAAATAGCTTTAAATCTAGCTAGCTTTGAAAAATTCATTGTTGTGAACAATTATAAAAATGTGCTAAGAATATAGTTAATTTTTTTTCCTGAATGTATGTTAAGAGCATAGCTTTAAATCTAGTTAGCCTTTAAAACTTTATTGTACATTATTATTTGTTTTGAGTTAAAAAAAAATGTATAAATCAAACTTATTTGGGAAGATTTACAAGAAAAAAAACAAAGAATCTGGAAGTCTTAAATAGATATCAATGGTTTTGATTCTTAAGATAATAATTTGTGAATTTCCTAAATTAGGTTCTAAATATGTATATATTCCTTGGTGACAGTTTAGTTCCTTTTTAAAATTTAAGATTTGTCTCTTTATTAAAAAAAAAAAATAGTACATAAAAATAATTGAACTGGAATTAGAAACATAAAGGTGCACTAGTTATATACTAGCTAATTTATAAGGGGGACTCACAAAAATGCCCCTTTTTCAATACCCCTTTTTAAAAATGCCCCATTTGGCTGTCTATTTTTAAAAATACTCCTTTTTATGTACAAAATGACTAAATTACCCTTCTTTTAATAAAAAATATCACAAATATATAAGAAAACCATAAAAATGTGCACACATCAAAATTACAAATTTGATTTTGTAAAAACTTGTAAAACCTTTAAAATACCTTGTAAAATTTTCCCGCCAAAAAATTTTTTTTGCGGGAAAAGTGATTCTGCAATTTTTTTGGCGTTAAATTTTTGACGGAAAAATTTTTGACGGGAAAAATTTACAAGGTATTTTAAAGGTTTTTTACAGGGTATTTATAAGGTTTTACAATGTATTTTAAAAGGTTTTACAACGTATTTATAAGGTATTTATAAGATATTATAAGATTTTACAAGCTATTTTATAAGGTTTTACAAGTTATAAGGTTTTACAAGTTTTTTATAAGGTTTTACAAGTTATAAATACCTTATAAAACCTTATAAGTACCTTGTAAAACCTTTTAAAATACATTGTAAAACCTTACAAAACACTTGTAAATACTCTGTAAAAACCTTTAAAATACTTTGTAAATTTTTCCCGCCACAAATTTTCCTGCCAAAAAAATTTCGCCAAAAAAATTGCGGAATCACTTTTCCCGCAAAAAAAGTTTTTTGGCAGGAAAATTTTTTGGCGGGAAAAAGTTTTACGGGAAAATTTTACAAGGTATTTTAAAGGTTTTTGCAAGTGTTTTAGCGGGAAAATTGCGGGATCACTTTTCCCGCCAAAAAATATTTTGTATTTTGTGGACCTAATTTTGTTTCAAATAAGGGTAAAATGGTCATTAAAAATTAAAAGAGGGCAAACTTAAAAATGGACTCTCAAAGGGGGCATTTTTGAAAAGAGGTATTGAAAAAGAGGCATTTTTAACAATTTCTCAATTTATAAAACAAATAATAATTGATCATTTTTGTACTAATAATCTCGTTCATGTGTTTGTTTACGAACCAAACAGGACATGGCATGCAATGTTACTCAGGAGTACCATGTAAAAACACAGCGACATGCAATAATTTTTGCAGACCTAGAAATAACAATTTAGGAGGTGTTTGTCTTATTCGCGCCAACTCTTGTTGTTGCTATGTTAGTGTCTTCGAATCTCACAAGTCTTCCATATCCAAGGATACCAATAATGTAGTCATTACTAATTAATTCATCATTTTATATGTGTTTTTTATTGTTGCAAAAATATAAAATATGTATTCTCTATAATCAGAATAACAATTAAAAATCTATTTAGATATATTGTCTTATAAAAATTATAAATGATCTACATTACTTGATTTGTTACGCAATACATTTGGTTTTACCCTGCCTTAGTATAGTACTTGATTAATTTCACAATTTTCAGTTCTTGTTATAAACGTATTATGGTCTATGGGGAGTGGAGTCTTCATTAGCATTGGCAGTTTCTACATGGTTGGTTAATTTTCTTAAATCGTCTTCTATGTGAGACTTGAGAAAATGACTATAGTATTCAATTTATTCCACAATTGCCACTACGAATTTTTGAGAAAAAAAGTTATTTGAATACAATGAATACGATTAAAAAGTTATTTGAATATGATTAAAAAGTTGTTTGAATACTATGAATATGATTAAAAAGTTATTTCAAGTCTTTGATCTGAATGACCAATTCAAACTAAAAAGTAAAAACGGAAAAGAATCGGGAAGATGTTTGAATGGGTGGTGGTCATTGTTTTGTTATTTCTGCCCAAAAAGGTTATAAATATTATATACATTTATATATATATATATATATATATATATATATATATTGTCTAAATGAGAAATAAAAATGTAAGAAATGTGCTAAGAATATATTATTTATTTAAATGTATGTTAAGAAAATAGCTTTATATCTAACTAGCTTTGAAAAAAATCATTATTGTACATTACTATGTATTTTAATTTGGTAACAAATTTATGAATCAAATGTATACATATTAATTGTTTGAATATTGATTTTTAAAAATCAAATTTGTGAATTTCCTAAATTAGGTTCTAAATATGTATAAATTCCTAAGACATATTCACAATTTTATATAGGAGAAGACAACGATTTGTTATCAACCAGTGTAAAAATAAAATTTCAAGATCATTATTACTTAAATATTTGTAAGATATTAGTTTTTATCTACAATATCTATTCTTGCTATTGTTCTGATTAGATATAAGTTCTTCTAATGTTGATTTGAACCTTACTTTTCTATAGGCTCTTTATTTCTTTGCTTTTTTTTTCATTTTATCTTCGGATTAAATTGAGCATATTCTAACAAACACTTGTTGCATCCTCTAGCGAAATGGGATTCAAGAATATTTCATCTCTTGTATCGGTGATGGTCTTTGCTCTTATCGTTCTACCCATGATTTCAGGTAATACATATTTTTTTTTTTTTCAAAGATAAACTATTGCTTATCTTTTGGGGTTAAATTGTCTTAAATGCAAAAATTTATCTTTAATATCATGGTGAGAGATTCAAACTGAGATTTATTCTAACAAAGTGAAACTCTTCTACGGGCAAAAAACTCAAGAATTTGTTTTGTTTATATTTGGATAAGTTAAGATATTATGTTTATATTATAAAATATCATACTATATAAAATTAGAGGAAAACTAATACTTTTGCTGTAAATCTTAATTAACGTTAAATTATTTTATTTAAAATATTTAAATAGGGTTTTCTCATAAGTAGAGTTATTTCAGTGTGATCGAAGATATTTTAGGAAGATAGTAAAATTATATAATTTCATTTATCATGAACTTCAGTGTGTCGTACTAAAGAAACAAAATTTTACTTGACATTATTTTATATAGATTTCTTATTGTTTGAGGGTTGTTTGGTTTCGTTTGTAAACTCTTCTCCTGTGTCTTGTGTTTCCATTTCGAGTGTTTAGTTTAAATTTATAATTGATTAAAAAGATGTTTAATTGTTTGGTCTAAATTTTAAATAGTTTAATTGGTGACAGTTTAGTTTTTTTTTTTAACTTTAAAATTGTACCCTTAACATATAAAAATATAAATAAAAATAGTTGAACTAGAATTAGAAGCATAAAGGTGCAGTACTTATACTAATTTATAAAACAAATAACAATTGATTATTTTTGTACTAATAATCTCGTTCATGTGTTTGTTTATGAACCAAACAGGACAAACAGGACAAAACATGCAATGTTTTTCAGGAATAGCATGTACAAACACAGATACATGCAATGATTATTGCAAACCTAGAAATAACAACTTAGGAGGGGTTTGTCTTGTTGGCCTCAACTGTTGTTGCTGCTATGTTGCTGTCGCCGAATCTCAAGAGTCTTCCATTTCTAAGAATAACAATAATGTATTAATTACTAATTAGTTCATCATTTTATATGTATTTTTTGTTGTTACAAAAAAATATGTATTCTGTATTATCAGAATAACAGTTAAAATCTATTTAAATATATGGATTATAAATTCTCTTATAACAATTATAAATGATCTTAAGTACTTGTTATAAAAGTATTATTGTCTATGGAAAGTGGAGTTTCTCATTAACATTGGCAGTTTTCTACATGGTTAATTTTCTTAAATCGTCTTCTATGTTGCTTATAAACATTAAAAAGACTAGTATTCAGTTTATTCCACAATTTCCACAACGAAAATTTGAGAAAAAAAGTAATTTGCGTACTATTATTTCATTTTCCTAGACAGGTAATCATAATTATCCAATTTACATTTCGATTTGAGTACGAAAATTTGAGAAAAGAGGTTATGAATACGATTATTTCATTTCCCTAGAGAGTTAATACTAATAACTCAACTATCCAATTTACATTTCGATAGTTCCATCTCCGGCATAGAAAACTCGACAGAGACACTCTAATTAGTGGCTTTAATGGATCTATTCAACAAGTCTATAGTTTAGGAAATCCATGGAACGGTGAGTACAAGACACTCACCGGATTACTTGAGAGCTTTGTTGCTTTCAGACCAAAGCAAGTGTCCTTGGATGTCTCATTCACGTTGTAGGGAAGACACAATGTCACCACAACGGCTTCTTTCAGTTTCCTCTTTATAGGAGCCTCGTCATCATAGTTATGAAGTGGAATGCTCACTGGAATCAAATTTCCTGAGACCCGAGAGATGTTGCTTCTCAGTTTGTGTCTGCTCAACATTAGATTTTGCTTATTCAAATCTTGGAAATACTCGCTAGGTTCTCGGCTCAGTTAGTATCTCATACACTCCCTTGCTCGGGTGCCCAAATTTTCAACCTTTTCGCACCTCTTTCACAATTCTCGTTCGCGGTGTCTGTACCATTCTGCACAGTAGAGGTAACATCTTCTGCAGCAGCTTTGGTTGAACACAGTGAAGGTTCGATTTCCATTTCAGAACCTGAAATAATGTCTTTTACATTTTCTGAGCAGACCCTCAGACAACTCATTGGCATTTTACTCAACGCACCATCTAAATTAGTAGCAACTTCGCCATGACCCTCATGTTTATCTAGCAAGTTAGATTCATCAAGAGATTTTCCATTAGATGGATCACTGAAAGCAATTTCTTTCTGCAAGTTACCTTCGTTAGCATCACTCTTTTGCAGATTGCCGGGTGCGTTTATTTGCTTTTCCACAGAGACGGCTAAAGAGATTGCATAATCACGAAACAAGGAATCGTGAGGTGGGCAGTGTAGCAGATCAATCAAGGTCTGATAATACTGTAGAAGGCTCGCGGATTGCCTAGCAGCTCGGTTCCCTAGACAGAGCTGTGTAAGTTTGATCATGTGTTTACATAAGTATCCCTTTTCTGCCCAGCTGCAACTGCAAACCCCAAACTGTGAACCTGGATTCCACACATGAATTTCGTTGCCATCACACTCATCTGTTATTTTTGCAGACATACCAGAGATAACAACATCAGAATCTGGTATACTCAATGCTTTGCGGAAGGAAGTCAACCCGCTCACCCATTCGTCTTTCCAGTACCTGGCAAAATTATCTTTTCCAGAATATTCATCAAGCCAGAAGTAAGAATGTACTTTTGTCCCTAACTTATCGACCAACCAATCAGCACGTTGATAAGCTTCAGAGTCCCTCTCATTCAAAAGCCTGCACTTCAGCTGATAGTGGTAAAGCTCCATCGCTGCACAGGTCTCTTGGCTTGCCAAGGGAAGAGATTGTAACGCACTTGTCCAGGCTCCTATAATAAATTGGAGGGAAAGAGTCATTCTCGAGAGGACTAGTGTCAAATATCCGCAATAATTGCAGGTAGAGTGGCAGAGTACCAATGTAGAATTACAAGTAAAATCTTGATACTTAGGGTTTTACCTATCAATTAATTGTAGATGACCATGCAGGTAGAGTGTAAACAGAAAAGAAAAGAGGGAACCGGAAACTAACCTATTCTGGGAGACCAAACAGATCTGAAGTACTCCACAAATTCTGGACTACCAACAAAATCCTCTGCAAAAGTGTCAAACAATGTGGCTGTTCCTTGCCTCCTACAGATTTTATCAACAGCCTGCCCAAGATGTCTTGAAATATCAACGCGAGTCTCTGTTTCTGGACATCTCTTGATTATGTTCTTATGCCATGCATGGCGAACACGCCAAAAGGAAAACAAGACTGGACACTGAAATACATCCCTGAGAACATCGCAAGCAATAGAGTTCAATAAAATATAATATTGAGGGCTGACAATTGGGTTCCTTGTCTGATATATGCTTACACCAAATTTCTTATTAACAAAAGAGAGTAATATGGTTCAGTAGCTGTTGATGAACCCTATAATCTAACTATGTCAAGCCTTCTTCATCTAGCCAGTTGCCAGTTCCCCCAAGGATTCAAGACCTATGGTTGTAACATCCAAGTCAATATGTCCAAATAGTGCTACATAGAGCTTCACTATTGAAAATTCGAAATTACCAAAGTCAGCTTTATTCAATATGTTGATATTTGGTTATGTACTTAAGTTAACTGGATTCAAAGCTAAACGATTTGCTGTGGTAAAATCTGCCAATTTTCCTGAAGGAGGGAACATGCAAAATATGTTTTTTAATGAAAAAGTGGTTTTTGAAGCAACCAACCTGATCGTTATTATGTCAGCAAAAGGATCATCAACTATGAACCCAGCCACCTTCCAGGAGGGATCCTTGGCATGGACTCGGTTACAAAGAGCTCTCATCCATCTATATGCATCTCCACTGGAAAACCGCGGTGCAATTATCCAAGCAACTGGAATAGCCTTATTCTCAGAGTCGAATACAACAAGACTATGGATAGGATACTGAAAATAAACGCAACGCATAGACCTGAGAATCATCCTAATAATATAAATATCAAATTTAGCGACTGATGCAAACTGTAAGAAACTGACCTTTAGTGTATTTGTCCCAAACCTTGAGTCTGAAGCCAAAAGTCTACAGTTTCCAAATCTAATCATTTGTTGCAACTGCCACTCAGTTTGGATACCCAAGGAGAAAGGGTCTGTATCAGAGAACCCCTCGAAGAAAAACACATGACTTTGATGACTTTCAACCCACATGCTGATGCTGATATCATCATCCTCATTGAGCTCATATGATGAACGTCGTATACTCCTCTCAAGTCTTCGTACATATCTATGAGTTAACAAATCATCTCGGTTACTTGGACCACCTTGTTTTTCCACTGATTCATTATGCCTTTGCATTATGGTCTCCACAGAGACACCCACATAGAGCAACGATGATACACGTAGCCTAAGGTCTTCTGATATATATGGAGCAAACATGGCTCTTGTTCCAGCCGCCTTTTTGTCTTGTGGACCGTGGCAGGGCAACCCTTTTTCATCTACATGCTTGTCATTGTTATAAATTACTAAAGCCACAGTTGGTTCTGCAATTAAGCGTTTCACAATGAAGTGACACCTGCAACCTCTCTTAGAATTGGGTCGGCCTGCATTGTTCTTTTTCGGAACATATGTGCTCCTACTTGGTCGTACAGCTCCGCCTTTCCTATTGTCATCCGGTCCAAAGGAACACCAATACCTACTCGAACAAAAACACTAATTTATAACCAACGATTTTGTTCCACACTGACTAACAAAAAGAGATGCATGCGGAGAACAACCAAACAGATAGCCAACTTTATGTAGTATGGACAGTCTTAAATTCAGAAAGAATGAGAGCCAAGTACTGCCTACAATGAAAACAATATGGGATCATAGTATTTAGAGTATCCAGATGTGCTGCAACAAGAAAAATGGATACAGATAGCATGGGAAACATAAAGCAGAAGAAAATGAGACAATTGAAAAGAACACAGAAACATACATGAAGCAAACAAAATATAAATTCACTGCCGCTTCAGTAGGAAAAGATGACCACAAAGTATGCAGAAAATAAAACATAAAGTATCGTTAACAAAGTAACGACGATGTGAAAGTAGACCCGATAAACTTCCAGCAGACGATAATAACCAGATAAACGATCTAGCTTGTTGTGACCAATACAAAACGAATGTGTAACTTACAGAATATACTCCAGGATGCCATCCACCTTTGGCTTATATTTTTTCCCTTTGGCTTTCCGTCGTCTAGCTTCGACATGGAAACTTGTAGGACAATCTTTATTCGAGGATTCACCTCTTACAAAATCATCGACCCTAGTATACGGGATGAGGGCTAACCTATCTATATTGTCCCGGTAACCTTCAACCTTTGACCAAACAAGATCGGCAGAAGAAAATTCTGGCAAAGTAGGATTTTGCACAGGTAAGGAGAAAATCTGATCCCATCTAGCCATCTGCATTCATATGTAGTCAAACCACCGTTAAATTACACAAATTAAGAAATGTCAGAGTTGAAAACATTATGTCAGAATCCTGGGAACTCTATACTACAACGAGACATGCCCAAACAGAGATTTTCATTGCAACGGAGTTCGATATATTTGTTCACAATTCTAGCATAAAATTCCCAAAACACACATATTTCACATCAATTCCAACAACAATCAACAAACTTTTCAGAGTAAATGTCATAAAAAAAACTTAAGAATCGCATAAATTTCCCCACTTTTTTCAACCATCTTCATTTTTCAACAGATGAATCATCTGATAATAAAAACACTCCACTAGTCAGATGAATCATATGATCAAAGAATAGTAAAGACAGAGCTCACATGACCAATCCACGAACTCAGGAGCAATCATATAGGCAAAGTGCAAACAGTTAAAACTTAAAATATATCTAAACTCAAACACCAAAAACTCCACAAACAACATTCACAGTAGAACGCTATAAATAGCTCAATTGCTCTAAAAAAGTTCAAAAATCAGAGAGACTCGGCCTCAGGGATTTTACCTCTGACCTCTCTCAGCTAGAAGCTGGTCGATTTTGTAGTTGAGTTCCAGGAACTCGAACAAACTTAATGCCCAGATGATGAAGAAATGCTGTGTCCTGCACATATGTCAAAATGATTTCACTTTGGACTCCTCTGTACAAGAATTTAAATCTGAAGCACATTGATCATAAACTAGCTCCCTCTCGCACACTCAGATGAATCAATAAGACGAATTTCACTAAAACAGCACAAACTCCATGTTCAATTATAAAGCAAGACAAACAATCAGAAGATAAGACAAAACTTTACACAATCAGAGATAAGGCAAAGATCAATTCAATCACTTCAAGTAGCAATGTAATCAATGAGACAGTCTTATAAAATTTCAACAGAAAACTTAAAGTCCCCAAAAGGGTTTATATCATTTCAAGCATTTGGGTAAACCACGGGACAAAGCAAGCACTAGGCATTAAAATTGGGATCTTTACTCCAAATTACAGGAAATTGAAGATCAAATTTCTCGATTCAACTGAAAATCTCAGAATCCCCAAATGGGTTTCAGAAAAAGACACAAGATCGAGCAAACACCCCCCCGACCTTAATAGAAAAATCGAAGGAGAGAGGGAGAGAGGACATGGTCGTAAACCCAGAAAAATGAAACAGGAAAAAACTTCTGAAATCGAGAAAAACAGCGGAGTAATCAAAAGAGAATTCCTCAGGTTCAGGGTAAGTTCAACGGGGAGAAAGAAGCACTAACCCGGCGGAGTCAGAAACAGATGCCGACTTCGGAAAACCCCATAAACGATTTTGAGGAAAATGCTTTAGGGTTCAGTGTCTGAGAATCGAATTGGGAGAGTGAGAAGCAAATACGACGCCGTTCGAAATAAATATGAAAACGATACCGTTTTAGTGGCATTTTTTTTTTTTTTAAATGAAGTCCACGGGTCTGAAGTCTGAACCATTACCCGCCCAATTATATCCATTTATATACCTCGCGGTAAGTCGTAAATTTTTCTAACAGAGAAAATCTCGATTGATACTAAAATTGTCGTCATTGTATTAAAGATGAGAGAAATGTAAATTTAGTGTATTAAACAGTCTAGAAGTACTTTTTGATATATTACAAGAAGTTGGCAAATAAATAAAAAACGATTCATATATTATCAAAATCGTTTCAATAAATAAAGAAACCTAAAGTTGATTAAAAAGAGTTAAAGGTAAAAGCATACTTTTTTATGGAAAAAGACGTAATTTTCAAGCATAATTCAATCCAAAAAGACATGAATCACTACTCTCTATAATTGATTAAGATTAATAGCCAATAGAGAATCCGCATCAAAACGAGAAGTAAGCCATCGAAATTGACAACACCATCTTTTTAGAACACGGATATTATTCAAACCAAAAGAAAACACAGCACCGGAAAAGCCGTGATATAAGCCAGCTGTACCGGACAGCGATCAGCGAAGTAAAACAATGAAGCCAGACCACGTCCGGGAATGAAAGCCGGACATCGAAACCAATGTATCATCCTTTTAATCTGAGTACGTAATCTCCGAATTTTGAGTCTTTAACTCTTTATTAGGGTTATATAGAGGTAATATCAAGTAACATCGTAGTTTTTGTTTGGTTATAATATACAAAATTTTATATAGATCATTATTGACGATGGCTTATTTTTTTCATCACATAGGCACAGGGCTGGAGAGCATATACCATAATTACCCTATTGAATGTACATAATAATAATGTTCAAATCTATATATATAATTAGAGAGTCTTCTCTCCATCTAAGGTGTCCACCTAAGCATCCACCTAAGCAATAATATTTATTTTACATTAAAATCAATTTAAAACATCCATTTAATGCATTTACTTGTAATTAATAGAAATAATAAATTTTAAATAAATAAAAAACGAATTATGTAAAATAAATAAAATGTTAAAATAATAAAATAATACTATAAAAATTTTATAAGTAAGACTAATATAATTCAACTTTTAAATGATAAAAATTAAATATGGTCAGTATTCAAAATTTTAAATGTGTTAATGAGTTTTAGGATGGAAGTAAATTTATGTAATTCTATATGTGAAACTTTAAACAAGAAAATAAAATTCAAAGTAAAATATTAGTTTCGAAGAACAATATACTACATATTTTTAGTTATTATTAAATTTTTACTTAAAGAAAAATAAAAAATTACTAAACTCAACTTAAATTTATAATTTAAGAAGAAAATATTGTAAGATGCAAACTTTATCTTGTGAAATTATAAAAAACAAATCTTGAAAATTTTAAAACCTTATCATCCATCTTTTAAAAAATAAATAATCAGTGATCACAGTATTCATGAGTTTTACAATAAAATATATTAAAAATAAATGTAAGCCATTAAAAAAAAGTGATATGTAATTTGTGTAGCATATTCTCAAGTGGAAGTACAACTTTATAACAGAATAAAAAAACTAAGTTTGATATTTCATCAATGAAATATTGAAAAGATAGTTATGATATGTCTTGAAAATCAATTCACAGTCCAATATATATTATGTGTGAGTCAATAGAAGGTAAAAAGAAAGTAGATGTCGAGAGGCAACGATTGCATCATAGAAGATGACGAAATAACTGGTAATTAAAAGAGTTTGAAAATAAATATATATGGGAGAGTCTTCTCTCCATATAAGCTATCCACATCATCATCCACCTAAGCATGCATCTAATTAAAAATTAAAAGTAAAAATTTATTTAAAATGTTCATTCAATACATACTTATTTTTACTTATTGTTATTTATGATTAAAAATATTTAAGTTATAATACAAATGAATTAATATTATAAGTAAAAAAAAAGAAATATAAATTTATACATAATAATATAATTTGAATATATATATATATATATAATGGGAGAGTCTTCTCTCCATATAAGCTATCCACATCATCATCCACCTAAGCATGCATCTAATTAAAAATTAAAAGTCAAAATTTATTTAAAATGTTCATTCAATACATACTTATTTTTACTTATTGTTATTTATGATTAAAAATATTTAAGTTATAATACAAATAAATTAATATTATAAGTAAAAAAAAAAGAAATATAAATTTATACATAATAATATAATTTGAATATTATATATATAATCTATATATATAATTAGAGAGTCTTCTCTCCATCTAAGGTGTCCACCTAAGCATCCATCTAAGCAATAATATTTATTTTACATTAAAATCAATTTAAAACATCCATTTAATGCATTTACTTGTAATTAATAGAAATAATAAATTTTAAATAAATAAAAAACGAATTATGTAAAATAAATAAAATGTTAAAATAATAAAATAATACTATAAAAATTTTATAAGTAAGACTAATATAATTCAACTTTTAAATGATAAAAATTAAATATGGTCAGTATTCAAAATTTTAAATGTGTTAATGAGTTTTAGGATGGAAGTAAATTTATGTAATTCTATATGTGAAACTTTAAACAAGAAAATAAAATTCAAAGTAAAATATTAGTTTCGAAGAACAATATACTACATATTTTTAGTTATTATTAAATTTTTACTTAAAGAAAAATAAAAAATTACTAAACTCAACTTAAATTTATAATTTAAGAAGAAAATATTGTAAGATGCAAACTTTATCTTGTGAAATTATAAAAAACAAATCTTGAAAATTTTAAAACCTTATCATCCATCTTTTAAAAAATAAATAATCAGTGATCACAGTATTCATGAGTTTTACAATAAATATATTAAAAATAAATGTAAGCCATTAAAAAAAAGTGATATGTAATTTGTGTAGCATATTCTCAAGTGGAAGTACAACTTTATAACAGAATAAAAAAAAACTAAGTTTGATATTTCATCAATGAAATATTGAAAAGATAGTTATGATATGTCTTGAAAATCAATTCACAGTCCAATATATATTATGTGTGAGTCAATAGAAGGTAAAAAGAAAGTAGATGTCGAGAGGCAACGATTGCATCATAGAAGATGACGAAAGAACTGGTAGTTAAAAGAGTGAAAATAAATTTCTAAAACTTTAGAAAGATAATGCACATGACTAATGTATCTTTGAGATCTCATTCATTGTGTGAAACGAATGAGTTCTTAGAAAATACATGACATACATTATTAAACAAATTATTAGATTCAAAGTTGGGTTTAACCGTTTGACCATGTAATCATGGAAAGTAAAATAAGATAGGCTCATTGATGACTTAGTCGGAAATTCTCTTATTGTTGCACTAGCTTTGATGGGTAAATCAAACTCGCTAAACTGGTTCTAGCAACATGGTATTATAGATGTACTTTTACACTAAATAATGTTCATGAAACTCGGGAAATTCACATTTTATATGGAATGATGTTATGTTCGTATCAACATTTAATCATAAATAATATCTACAATTAGATCAACAGTCGATAATTAATATCAAAACTTTTAGAAATACCTTCATGGAATATGAATAAGAAATAAACTCTTTGAGAGTGTTGATACCGTTTATTATTTGTGGGATTATCTTAAATGATCTTTGTTACCACGTGATATATATCAAATTATTTATTTGTCAAAGAAATATTATCGTCGATAATATATATGTTATATATCGCTGCGTAAAATAAGTTTAGTGTTTAAAATTTGAATTATTATATTTATGCTCAAAAAATTATCTTTTAAATTTAATTGATTATATTTTATGCTCAAATTTTTATATCAATAGAAAAGATTTTAAAATTAAAATCCCGCGCAACGATAAGAATATAATTACTTGATTTTTCCAGACAAGTTGTAATTAGTTTAAGGAATGATTCTGTAGAATTTTGATGTGTTTTGATTTTTTCCAGACAATTTGAAAACATTCCAATGCACTTAAGGTTCTGGCTTCTAGGATTGGGTATAAGTTTAAAGAAATTCTTATCGTGTGTGCAATGATTCTGTAGAATTGTGTAGAATCAGATGTCTTCCATATCCTGAAATTATGTTATTAAGATTTTATAATAATAATGTTCAAATTACTTCTGTGTCAGAGAGATCAGAAACACATTTCAGCGGATGTTACCAATGTCGGTACTAAGATTTGGGGGAAGACTACATATGGTTTACATTTAAGACACGAAAAAATGCTTATTCAATTTAAAATCCTATGCACTTAAAATTACAGTCAAATTACTTGATTGTGTAAATTTACAACAAAGCTACTTACGCTTTTTCAGTCCAATGTTTCATTACTTACTCAGCCATAGTTCTTACTTCTTACCAAAACCACTGACCATATACTCTCGTTTATGTAACCTGAAAATACAAATGCATAAACTCTTTCTGCATCATAAATTTGGCATAAATTGGGTAAATGAGGACAACTTGCTAGGGTTTTACTAATGTGTTACAAATTCCTAATCAATGCAGAATGATTTCAAGCAGAAAAGGAAAGTTCAAAAGATGCTGCATATGCAAGTTCATTTAAAAGAATTTGTCGACAATGTCTAGCTAATTGTTGCCAAAAATCATGCATATATCAAGAAAGCTAACATGTCGATCACAAAATCGTAAAGGAATCATAATTAATGAGTAGGTTTAAGGATATATTACCGTCCAAATAGTTTATAAGGTCAGCTGCTCGATATTCTTTGTATTACGTGACATCATATTCCCGTTTCTTCTCTCCTCTTGCTCTTCGTCTGGGTTACCTCTATAAGTCGAACTTGCCTCCTCATTATCTGAAGACCCTGGCCTTTCTGTTAAGAACTGTTCCCAGAATACATCATTCACTCTTGCTGGAGGAGCTGCATTTGCTTGGCTACCTCCAACTGCAACCTCTTGTCTACCCCGATTTTTCTCACTTGCACTTGTTTCTATTGAGTTGAATTTTAACTCGGTACATCTTCCTATCTCCTGACTTTTAAGAGTCGTCTTAGCTAACTGTGAAGCGGTCTTCTCCGGTAATGGAGCAGAAGCCAGGGTTAGATTTAAATGACATGAAAAGCTACCATCAGTCTCCTCAGAAGAAGTTAGCCTCTGCTGCAAGGTCTCCACTCTTGTAATGTCGTTTAACAGTAATCTCCTCGGGCATGTCCCGGTATCCGCAAGCTCTAGTGCTTCAGGTGCAAATGGTAGGCCTTCTCTTCTTGTTAGTGTAGTTTTTGGATCACCTCCTGACAGTATCCCTTTGGGACTCCCACCTTCTTCATTGGAACTTTGTATACTGTGTGAAACCATGTTCATATCTGAAACAGCTGGAGAAAGTTCTAGTCGCAATTTATTAGAGAAATTTTGATGGAAAATGTTTCCAGACTCGCGTCTCGAGCTTCCGCTGCTATTATCCAGATGAGAATCTTCTGAAGGTGGCTTTGATTGCTCAACTTCAGGGAGCCTTCGCTTTTTATTGTAAGCTGAAATATCCAATTGCTCGACTTTACGGCCAAAATTCTTAACAAAAGTAGGATTCCGAATCGCCGTTTCCAAGAAATTCAGCAGCTTCTTCTGCCTCTTCTCCATATCATCAACATGCTCAGTCATTTCCTCAAACTGATGCTTTGCTACAGCCTTCTGTTGTTTGAACTTTAAAAGCTTAGCTTCAATCGCAGCTTTTTCACGTGAAAGCTTGTCCATTTGCTCTTGCAACACTGCTCTTTCTTGATCTGTCGACGAAGCAGGTGGATGACTGTGGCTGTGTATAGGTTTCCTTCTATGTATATTCTTGAGAAGATGCTTCTGATCCTTAATAAAATCATCATTCAAAAATTCCCACCTCTCGGGATCAATCTTTCTGAACCCCTATAACCAAGATCACAAGAACATTCACACCGTTAATAGAAACCTAAAGCAGACAACAACGACGAAAACCGACACATAGTCCATAAGTTCCAATCAACTGATAACATTGGAGAAGATAAAATCCCTATAAATTCACCCATTTCCACAATTCAGTCTATAATCACACAGAGGCCTAGATTACAATTTTAGCTACATTTCATCGTCTTGTTGAATCACTCCACAATATCATAAAACAATTTCCATAATTCAGTATCTCAATCACACAAAGGCTTAGATGGGTTCTAATATTCCCAAATTAGGTCAAAATTAGGTCAATTCAAAACTTGGAACAGAGAAGAGTTTGGTCAAATCGAAACTGACAGAAAGAGACTCACATAGGTATTGAGCTGACGAATGAAGGAAGAGAAGTTATTGTGCTTGAAGTAGGTTGGAAGAAGAAGGCGTGAAAATTCCGCATGATTCCAAACGATGAAGCTGTTGTTGTTGGCGCTCCACGATACAATCTGGTCCGTTGATGAATCGTCGACCATCTCGTAGGTCTTTACCAAGAAAGGAGCTGGTCCTCCGGCTCCTTCTCCGCCGCTCACGGAGGCGGAGGAGTTACCTAATGCGCCGTTCATTGTTGAATCTAATCAGAAACTGCAACGAGAGATGGTGATGGTGGGCGAGAGATCCTTAGCCGTAAATAAATGAATAATTATATTCTTTTTCATTTTTAATACTAATAATACCTTAAAACTGCAAATTAAACCCAAAAATACCTAAAAACTGCAAATGGCCCAAGTAAAATGATAAATTTAAAAATCACTCACAAAAATCCCCTATATATTAATAGAGAAACAATTTTTTAAAAAAACCTTACCATCATGTGTTATTAACAAGATTGTCACGCTGATGTGTCGCTCTCACAATGATTTGGCTTCTATTTAGATAATTACCCAAGATTTATTAGACTATTTACAGAATTTGCCATTAGTCTCATACATCCATATATCCCATTAATAATTAAAAACATACACTTTTTGTTTATCTTATATTACTATATTTTTATATTTATATTTTTCTTTATATACATTTATATAAATTTTCTTTAGCGGATGGGTAAACAATCTTTTTATTTATATTTATATTTATGTTTATATTTAAATGATAAAATATATACATTTGGTTCAAGAATCTCGAATTCAAAACTACAAAATCATTACATCTTTCATAAATTTTTTACTTAAATAAATAAGATAATCTTCTTTCTATATATGTTACGAATACTTAAAATCCTATTTTTTGGAGGAGTTCTAACTTTTCGAAGAAAAACATTATAACCACATTTGTATATCAACCAAAATCTGGCCACATTATAACCATTTCGTAAATAATCCATTCATAATCTAAGAATCTTATATTTGGAACAATACAAAATCTTATCTTGAAAACTATCAAATCTCATCTTTGCTAAATTTTGGATTTTTTATACTTATTAAAAAAAAAAAATTCTTTTTATACTACAAAATCTCGAAATTTTTAAAACATACGGAAAGAAATATTGTCATAAATGGTAACATTTCTTCAATACTTTTTTTATCACGTTGCAGCTTTATTCAAGGTTCAAATATTTCACGGGTAAAACATATTCTTATATGAAATAGTCCCAAATTTGAATAAAACAAAAAAAAAAATTGTAACATGTTTCGTTTTACACAAACGGATCTTGGATCCCAGATAATAATTTTAATCATAATAATTTTACTTCAATCACTTCATCCCGCACATCGTGCGGGTTGTTATCTAGTATATATATAATTGAAACATAGACAAAATTAAACCTTTTGAGTATTATTTATGGAATTCAACAAACATTGTTACGAATTTTTTGAGTGTAATTCTAACGAATATTTTTTGATTCGATACCTAAAAATTGTCATGATATCCGACAAATAAACACATGAGCATTATGAAAACCACAACCATTTTGATGGAAACCTTTATCAAAAAAAAAAAAAAAAAAAAATTGATGGAAACAATCTTTTGGTAGTAGAAGTTAATAGAGCTAGTAAAGCTTAATAGAGTGAACTCTTTTGAGTCAGTTATCCACATTTTATGTTTTATTGTAAATTGTATTATTCTATCCACGTGTAAAACTCCTACAATATAGTAAAAGAGTCTAAGGCTTTTTCCTTACAAAAATGCTTTAAATATCATCAATTTAATTTACTTCTCCTATCCTCTTTTTCTGAGTGTAAAATTAGTATAAATATATATATATTACTCCCTCCGTTTCAGCTTAGTTGTCGTTTCAGGATTTAAATTTTGTTTCATAATAGTTGTCGTTTTAGGTTTTCAATGCAAATGTTTGGTGAAAATTCCAGTTTTATCCTTACAGTTTTAATGTTTTGGCCAATGAATTTTTTTATAAAATATATTAATAAAGAGTAAAACAGAAAATTTAATGCTTTCTTAATTTGTGTGAAAAAACCTTAAACGACAACTAAAACCAAACGGAGGGAGTAGTACATTTTTCGATTCTAAATTAGTTTTTCAATCAATTGCTATATTGACATTATTAATTTATAAGGGTTTCACTATAAAATAGATAATGTTTGTCAATTTAATGAAAAAAGTAAATAAGCTATCAAATTTTTATATAATTTAACTAGGATAAATTTGTTTATAATGTAAATAAATGATTCAATGAGGATTTTGTCGGCGAGAAAGCATTACTAGTCATATTTGACAAAATACCAAACAATCAAACATATGATTCTCTTACAAGTTAACGATAGATAAAATGAAGAAAAAAACAAAGTTCACGATAACATAGTACTCAAAAGACAACCTTGTACGTTCATCACTAAAATAAAGACTGAGGATCAGATTCAGATAATGAAAACTTGGCATGAGGTAGAGAGTCTTGGAATGGTAAGGAGTTTCTTGACGATGACAGATTCTTCCTTCTCTCTAAAGTTACCTAAGAATAGTGTGAGATTTTTGAGGATTGTGGAGTTCCCTAGAAAGTAACTCACTAGTTTCAGTCTTATCTCGCTCGCCTCCGCTGCCATCGGCTTTACAATCTTAACATACTCGAGAGATGTTAGAAACCGCCGTGGTCCAGGTAAAATACTAGCTCCGTCCTCCCGTGGACGTAATCTAAATCCCTGTAAGTAGGACAAAACAAGTTGAATATGTCTTACTTTTACCATTTGCATTCATTGTAACGAAGAGAGTTTATTATTCAGTAAAAATCCTAACCAAGACAAGAGATTTTAGATTCGGACAGCTCTCAAGAAAGATTGGCAACATTTCCCACCTGTAGTCGGTGAATTCAACACGCAAGAAAGATATATTATGGAATAAGGATAGTTGTTCACATCTTGAGTAATCATATATGACCTGCTCGAAGAAAAAAAAGATATTAGTAAGAAACTTATAGGATAAAGTGAAGCATTCAAATAGTTTCAATGAAGGTTACCTCAAGAGTACTCGAAGAGATGATCATATCTTTAACATAAGATATCCCGATAAGAAAATTACGAATCATCTGTCTCTTTGGTAGATCATTTGGATCAAACTTCCTTTTGAACCTCAAGTTAACACAACATCGATATCCACCTCAACAAGGGAACCATGATTTTTTATTGTGTAATTTGCAGTTCGCTTATCACGGAGCCTCAGATACTCAAGCCTAGGAGCATCAATTGAAACTGCTAGAAAGTCAAACCTAGTAGGACTAATTAAACCCATGTATGATTCATGAGTGAACCTCAATAGAGACTGAGAACACACTTGAAAACTTTCTAAACCGTAGGAAGTGTTAATCATTTTTACAGTTAAGCTTTCGAGAACAGGGCAGCCTGAGATTAGCATTTCGATAGCCAAACTGCTCACCAACTCAACTTCATCTAGAACGATAACTTTGAGAGAAGGTAGAGACACAAACTCGGGATTAGGCAAGTATACGTCATAGAGGTTTAAGGATATCAAGCTCTCACACGTCACGTGTAAACTATGGGGGGTATCATCATCACTCTATCCAACCCCCAAGTACTGTCCCGGACATGGATATGTTGAACTTTCCGCTCAACAACAGCTTTGAACCACTGGGTGAAATGAGCAGTATCAAGCGGAGCATCGTCATACCAATTAACCGTTAACCTAAACTTTTGTAAGCAAGACTCATTGTTAAAACCTAGAAACCTATAAACGAAACCCAACAAAGAGTTGAAATCCGAGGAATCATCACAGTTAGCCACCATGAAATCACCACATTTCAAGTTCAATCCAGGTACATATCTCCAGACATTTCTCCATCGGCGGGATAGTACACTACACCTAACCACATCCTTCGTGGGAAGATTCAAGAGAATCTTAAAAAGCAAGCAATCTGGTAAGTTCCTCAGCCGATCTACTTTCTTTACTCTATCACCTGATCGCTTCGAACGAACTCGTCTCTCTCTGCCTTCTTGCATGTTATCTGTCTAGCAAACATAGAATTGAAATGAAGAATCGAGTAAATCTTCCAACATGAAAGAAATCAAATGACATAATTTGTACCTGATTAGATCAAAACGGAGCGAGATCGAGATTTAGATAGTTCAATCGTCATGAAATTTTTTGACCGTATCTACTTTGTCTCCACTCCAGTTAGGGTTTCAAACTTTTTCAAGTCTCTGTCAGTGGAAAGGTGAAAAGTCTCTAGTTTTGTTTCGAAGTACGTGTATCTGAAACCTGTTCTGTTTAATTTGGTTAAAGTGTTCGATCCATAGTTACAAAAAATACGTTTGGGCTTTTAAATACTTAGCCCATTATAGATAAAAATCGAACCACCCAATTAAAATAAAATTTAGGTTCCAAAACAATAAACTTAATTTAAAACTGAAAGCATAAAATCATAAATAATAAAAGTTGAATTTTTTTGTCGGTGGTCATATTAGTTTCATAATATTCGCCGAGACTAATGGTTGTTGAAATCTAAAGTAATCCTATTACTTTTAATTTATCAAATGTCAAGAGTAAAGACTCAAACTACATATGGAAAGTAGCAATTGATGTATTGTTGTTTCCTTACATACGGATCTTGAAAATATATATATTAATTAATATAAACCATGAATATTATGTATTTGAAAAAAAATCATTAACCAGTCCCTTTCCTTTCTTATTAATGTTTTTGATAAAGTATAGACTGGTTAATGATTTGATACTGTATTTACAAATCGATGTGAAAATTAGAATTTTGGATCTTTTCATTTTTGTTTTGTTTTTTTTGTTTTTTTTACTATTTTTTAATTTGACTGTATAAACTATAAAGTACAAAGAAACCCACTAAAATAAATATTGTAATTAATTAAATAATGTAATACTTAAAATTTTAAGATTCGATATTTAAATTTAATAATTACCATTAATAGAGTGTACTATACTTAGGTGGAGCCGAGAGAAAAAAGAAGGTCTTTATTGACTGACGAACCATACTTAGGTTTACCCCTGGGGTGAACCTTTAAATTTACCCAATAGATTATAGCCAATCGTTTTGCCATGTCATTATTAATACTAGAAAATTAAAAAAAAAAAGAAACACAATTAAAAAAAAAGGAAATCACAAAATAGATTTAAGGTTTAAGGTTTAGGGTTTAGGGTTTAGGGTTTAGAGTTTAGATTTTACAATTAAAAAGAAATTAGATGTCGGTTTGGGTTGCCAAATGAGTGGCTATGGTTTAGATTTTATAATTAAATTTAAATTAGATATCGGTTAGGGTTTAGGGTTTAGATTTTACAATTAAAACGAAATTAGATGTCGGTTTGGGTTGCCAAATGAGTGGTTAAGGTT